>NC_064640.1:968597466-968815982 GCF_023864345.2 Schistocerca serialis cubense
ACAACAGCCACATCTACAAGCTTACTCTGGCCAGTTTACCAGAGGCGATACGCCAATATCTGTCAACATAAAGACTTTCACAGCACTCCTGATGGGGAGCTTCTCGAGTTTGTCGATGTATTTCTCCGGTTGACGAGGCATTTGGCTACCTTAAGAGAGTCATAGTTACTCCTGTCAGTTGCTCCCCGTTTTTCCACAGTCACATTTTCAAGCTTCCTCTAGCCAGTTCACCTGATGCGATAGGCCATTGTTTGTCAACCTAATGTCTTTCACAGTACTCCTGCCGGCAGCTTCTCGAGTTTGCCGATGTATTTCGCCTGTTGAGGTGGCATTTGGATACCTTAAGAGAGTCATAGTTACTCCTGTCAGTTGCTCCCCGTTTTACCACAGTCACAGTTTCAAACTTCCTCTAGCCAGGTCACCTGAAGCGATACGCCATTATCTGTCGACATAAAGACTGTCACAGTACTTCTGCCGGGAGCTTCTCGAGTTTGCCGATGTATTTCGCCTCTTGACGAGGCATTTGGCTACCTTAAGAGAGTCATAGTTACTCCTGTCAGTTACTCCCCGTTTTACAACAGTCACATCTACAAGCTTCCTCTAGCCAGTTCACCTGAAGCGATACGCCATTATCTGTCAACCTATAGACTTTCACAGCACTCCTGACGGGAGTTGCCGATGTATTTCGCCTGTTGACCACGCATTTGGCTACCTTAAGAGAGTCATAGTTACTCCTGTCAGTTGCTCCCCGTTTTACCACAGTCACAATTTCAAGCTTCCTCTAGCCAGTTCCCCTGAAGCGATACGCCATTATCTGTCAACCTATAGACTTTCACAGCACTCCTGACGAGAGCTTCTTGAGTTTGCCGATGTATTTCGCCTGTTGACCACGCATTTGGCTACCTTAAGAGAGTCATAGTTACTCCTGTCAGTTGCTCCCCGTTTTAACCACAGTCACAATTTCAAGCTTCCTCTAGCCAGTTCCCCTGAAGCGATACGCCATTATCTGCCAACCTAAAGACTTTCACAGCACTCCTGATGGAGCTTCTCGAGTTTGCCGAGGTATTTCTCCGGTTGACGAGGCATTTGGCTACCTTAAGAGAGTCATTGTTACTCCTGTCAGTTGCTCCCCGTTATACCACAGTCACATTTTCAAGCTTCCTCTAGCCAGTTCACCTAACGCGATACGCCATTGTCTGTCAACCTAATGTCTTCCACAGTACTACCTGCCGGGAGCTTCTCGAGTTTGCCGATGTATTTCGCCTGTTGAGGAGGCATTTGGATACCTTAAGAGAGTCATAGTTTACTCCTGTCAGTTGCTCCCCGTTTTAATACAGTCACATTTTCAAACTTCCTCTAGCCAGGTCACCTGAAGCGATACGCCATTATCTGTCGACATAAAGACTGTCACAGTACTCCTGCCGGGAGCTTCTCGAGTTTGCCGATGTATTTCGCCTCTTGACGAGGCATTTGGCTACCTTAAGAGAGTCATAGTTACTCCTGTCAGTTACTCTCCGTTTTACAACAGTCACATCTACAAGCTTACTCTGGCCAGTTCACCTGAAGCCGATACGCCATTATCTGTCAACCTATAGACTTTCACAGCACTCCTGATGGGAGCTTCTCGAGGTTGCCCGATGTATTTCGCCTGTTGACCACGCATTTGGCTACCTTAAGTGAGTCATAGTTACTCCTGTCAGTTGCTCCCCGTTTTACCACAGTCACAATTTCAAGCTTCCTTTAGCCAGTTCCCCTGAAGCGATACGCCATTATCTGTAAACCTATAGACTTTCACAGCACTCCTGACGGGAGCTTCTCGAGTTTGCCGATGTATTTCGCCTGTTGACCACGCATTTGGCTACCTTAAGAGAGTCATAGTTACTCCTGTCAGTTGCTCCCCGTTTTACCACAGTCACAATTTCAAGCTTCCTCTAGCCAGTTCCCCTGAAGCGATGCGCCATTATCTGTCAACCTATAGACTTTCACAGCACTCCTGACGAGAGCTTCTTGAGTTTGCCGATGTATTTCGCCCGTTGACCACGCATTTGGCTACCTTAAGAGAGTCATAGTTACTCCTGGTCAGTTGCTCCCCGTTTTACCACAGTCACATTTTCAAACTTCCTCTAGCCAGGTCACCTGAAGCGATACGCCATTATCTGTCGATATAAAGACTGTCACAGTACTCCTGACGGGAGCTTCTCGAGTTTGCCGATGTATTTCGCCTCTTGACGAGGCATTTGGCTACCTTAAAAGAGTCATAGTTACTCCTGTCAGTTACTCCCCGTTTTACAACAGCCACATCTACAAGCTTACTCTGGCCAGTTTACCAGAGGCGATACGCCAATATCTGTCAACATAAAGACTTTCACAGCACTCCTGATGGGAGCTTCTCGAGTTTGTCGATGTATTTCTCCGGTTGACGAGGCATTTGGCTACCTTAAGAGAGTCATAGTTACTCCTGTCAGTTGCTCCCCCGTTTTTCCACAGTCACATTTTCAAGCTTCCTCTAGCCAGTTCACCTGACGCGATAGGCCATTGTTTGTCAACCTAATGTCTTTCACAGTACTCCTGCCGGCAGCTTCTCGAGTTTGCCGATGTATTTCGCCTGTTGAGGAGGCATTTGGATACCTTAAGAGAGTCATAGTTACTCCTGTCAGTTGCTCCCCGTTTTACCACAGTCACAGTTTCAAACTTCCTCTAGCCAGGTCACCTGAAGCGATACGCCATTATCTGTCGACATAAAGACTGTCACAGTACTCCTGCCGGGAGCTTCTCGAGTTTGCCGATGTATTTCGCCTCTTGACGAGGCATTTGGCTACCTTAAGAGAGTCATAGTTACTCCTGTCAGTTACTCCCCGTTTTACAACAGTCACATCTACAAGCTTACTCTGGCCAGTTCACCTGAAGCGATACGCCATTATCTGTCAACCTATAGACTTTCACAGCACTCCTGACGGGAGCTTCTCGAGTTTGCCGATGTATTTCGCCTGTTGACCACGCATTTGGCTACCTTAAGAGAGTCATAGTTACTCCTGTCAGTTGCTCCCCGTTTTACCACAGTCACAATTTCAAGCTTCCTCTAGCCAGTTCCCTGAAGCGATACGCCATTATCTGTCAACCTATAGAATTTCACAGCACTCCTGACGAGAGCTTCTTGAGTTTGCCGATGTATTTCGCCTGTTGACCACGCATTTGGCTACCTTAAGAGAGTCATAGTTACTCCTGTCAGTTGCTCCCCGTTTTACCACAGTCACAATTTCAAGCTTCCTCTAGCCAGTTCCCTGAAGCGATACGCAATTATCTGCCAACCTAAAGACTTTCACAGCACTCCTGATGGGAGCTTCTCGAGTTTGCCGAGGTATTTCTCCCGGTTGACGAGGCATTTGGCTACCTTAAGTGAGTCATAGTTACTCCTGTCAGTTGCTCCCCGTTATACCACAGTCACATTTTCAAGCTTCCTCTAGCCAGTTCACCTGACGCGATACGCCATTGTCTGTCAATCTAATGTCTTTCACAGTACTCCTGCCGGGAGCTTCTCGAGTTTGCCGATGTATTTCGCCTGTTGAGGAGTTGAGGAGGCATTTGGATACCTTAAGAGAGTCATAGTTACTCCTGTCAGTTGCTCCCCGTTTTACCACAGTCACATTTTCAAACTTCCTCTAGCCAGGTCACCTGAAGCGATACGCCATTATCTGTCGATATAAAGACTGTCACAGTACTCCTGACGGGAGCTTCTCGAGTTTGCCGATGTATTTCGCCTCTTGACGAGGCATTTGGCTACCTTAAAAGAGTCATAGTTACTCCTGTCAGTTACTCCCCGTTTTACAACAGCCACATCTACAAGCTTACTCTGGCCCAGTTTACCAGAGGCGATACGCCAATATCTGTCAACATAAAGACTTTCACAGCACTCCTGATGGAGCTTCTCGAGTTTGTCGATGTATTTCTCCGGTTGACGAGGCATTTGGCTACCTTAAGAGAGTCATAGTTACTCCTGTCAGTTGCTCCCCGTTTTTCCACAGTCACATTTTCAAGCTTCCTCTAGCCAGTTCACCTGACGAGATAGGCCATTGTTTGTCAACCTAATGTCTTTCACAGTACTCCTGCCGGCAGCTTCTCGAGTTTGCCGATGTATTTCGCCTGTTGAGGAGGCATTTGGATACCTTAAGAGAGTCATAGTTACTCCTGTCAGTTGCTCCCCGTTTTACCACAGTCACAGTTTCAAACTTCCTCTAGCCAGGTCACCTGAAGCGATACGCCATTATCTGTCGACATAAAGACTGTCACAGTACTCCTGCCGGGAGCTTCTCGAGTTTGCCGATGTATTTCGCCTCTTGACGAGGCATTTGGCTACCTTAAGAGAGTCATAGTTACTCCTGTCAGTTACTCTCCGTTTTACAACAGTCACATCTACAAGCTTACTCTGGCCAGTTCACCTGAAGCGATACGCCATTATCTGTCAACCTATAGACTTTCACAGCACTCCTGACGGGAGCTTCTCGAGTTTGCCGATGTATTTCGCCTGTTGACCACGCATTTGGCTACCTTAAGAGAGTCATAGTTACTCCTGTCAGTTGCTCCCCGTTTTACCACAGTCACAATTTCAAGCTTCCTCTAGCCAGTTCCCCTGAAGCGATACGCCATTATCTGTCAACCTATAGACTTTCACAGCACTCCTGACGAGAGCTTCTTGAGTTTGCCGATGTATTTCGCCTGTTGACCACGCATTTGGCTACCTTAAGAGAGTCATAGTTACTCCTGTCAGATGCTCCCCGTTTTACCACAGTCACATTTTCAAACTTCCTCTAGCCAGGTCACCTGAAGCGATACGCCATTATCTGTCGATATAAAGACTGTCACAGTACTCCTGACGGGAGCTTCTCGAGTTTGCCGATGTATTTCGCCTCTTGACGAGGCATTTGGCTACCTTAAAAGAGTCATAGTTACTCCTGTCAGTTACTCCCCGTTTTACAACAGCCACATCTACAAGCTTACTCTGGCCAGTTTACCAGAGGCGATACGCCAATATCTGTCAACATAAAGACTTTCACAGCACTCCTGATGGGAGCTTCTCGAGTTTGTCGATGTATTTCTCCGGTTGACGAGGCATTTGGCTACCTTAAGAGAGTCATAGTTACTCCTGTCAGTTGCTCCCCGTTTTTCCACAGTCACATTTTCAAGCTTCCTCTAGCCAGTTCACCTGATGCGATAGGCCATTGTTTGTCAACCTAATGTCTTTCACAGTACTCCTGCCGGCAGCTTCTCGAGTTTGCCGATGTATTTCGCCTGTTGAGGTGGCATTTGGATACCTTAAGAGAGTCATAGTTACTCCTGTCAGTTGCTCCCCGTTTTACCACAGTCACAGTTTCAAACTTCCTCTAGCCAGGTCACCTGAAGCGATACGCCATTATCTGTCGACATAAAGACTGTCACAGTACTTCTGCCGGGAGCTTCTCGAGTTTGCCGATGTATTTCGCCTCTTGACGAGGCATTTGGCTACCTTAAGAGAGTCATAGTTACTCCTGTCAGTTACTCCCCGTTTTACAACAGTCACATCTACAAGCTTCCTCTAGCCAGTTCACCTGAAGCGATACGCCATTATCTGTCAACCTATAGACTTTCACAGCACTCCTGACGGGAGCTTCTCGAGTTTGCCGATGTATTTCGCCTGTTGACCACGCATTTGGCTACCTTAAGAGAGTCATAGTTACTCCTGTCAGTTGCTCCCCGTTTTACCACAGTCACAATTTCAAGCTTCCTCTAGCCAGTTCCCCTGAAGCGATACGCCATTATCTGTCAACCTATAGACTTTCACAGCACTCCTGACGAGAGCTTCTTGAGTTTGCCGATGTATTTCGCCTGTTGACCACGCATTTGGCTACCTTAAGAGAGTCATAGTTACTCCTGTCAGTTGCTCCCCGTTTTACCACAGTCACAATTTCAAGCTTCCTCTAGCCAGTTCCCCTGAAGCGATACGCCATTATCTGCCAACCTAAAGACTTTCACAGCACTCCTGATGGGAGCTTCTCGAGTTTGCCGAGGTATTTCTCCGGTTGACGAGGCATTTGGCTACCTTAAGAGAGTCATTGTTACTCCTGTCAGTTGCTCCCCGTTATACCACAGTCACATTTTCAAGCTTCCTCTAGCCAGTTCACCTAACGCGATACGCCATTGTCTGTCAACCTAATGTCTTCCACAGTACTCCTGCCGGGAGCTTCTCGAGTTTGCCGATGTATTTCGCCTGTTGAGGAGGCATTTGGATACCTTAAGAGAGTCATAGTTACTCCTGTCAGTTGCTCCCCGTTTTAATACAGTCACATTTTCAAACTTCCTCTAGCCAGGTCACCTGAAGCGATACGCCATTATCTGTCGACATAAAGACTGTCACAGTACTCCTGCCGGGAGCTTCTCGAGTTTGCCGATGTATTTCGCCTCTTGACGAGGCATTTGGCTACCTTAAGAGAGTCATAGTTACTCCTGTCAGTGACTACCCGTTTTACAACAGCCACATCTACAAGCTTACTCTGGCCAGTTTACCAGAGGCGATACGCCCATATCTGTCAACATAAAGACTTTCACAGCACTCCTGATGGGAGCTTCTCGAGTTTTCCGATGTATTTCGCCTCCTGACGAGGCATTTGGCTACCTTAAGAGAGTCATAGTTACTCCTGTCAGTTGCTCCAGGATTTACCACAGTCACATTTTCAAGGTTTCACTAGCCAGTTCACCTGAAGCGATACGCCATTATCTGTCAACCTATAGACTTTCACAGCACTCCTGATGGGAGCTTCTCGAGGTTGCCGATGTATTTCGCCTGTTGACCACGCATTTGGCTACCTTAAGTGAGTCATAGTTACTCCTGTCAGTTGCTCCCCGTTTTACCACAGTCACAATTTCAAGCTTCCTCTAGCCAGTTCCCCTGAAGCGATACGCCATTATCTGTCAACCTATAGACTTTCACAGCACTCCTGACGGGAGCTTCTCGAGTTTGCCGATGTATTTCGCCTGTTGACCACGCATTTGGCTGCCTTAAGAGAGTCATAGTTACTCCTGTCAGTTGCTCCCCGTTATACCACAGTCACAATTTCAAGCTTCCTCTAGCCAGTTCCCCTGAAGCGATACGCCATTATCTGTCAACCTATAGACTTTCACAGCACTCCTGACGAGGGCTTCTTGAGTTTGCCGATGTATTTCGCCTGTTGACCACGCATTTGGCTACCTTAAGAGAGTCATAGTTACTCCTGTCAGTTGCTCCCCGTTTTACCACAGTCACATTTTCAAACTTCCTCTAGCCAGGTCACCTGAAGCGATACGCCATTATCTGTCGATATAAAGACTGTCACAGTACTCCTGACGGGAGCTTCTCGAGTTTGCCGATGTATTTCGCCTCTTGGCGAGGCATTTGGCTACCTTAAAAGAGTCATAGTTACTCCTGTCAGTTACTCCCCGTTTTACAACAGCCACATCTACAAGCTTACTCTGGCCAGTTTACCAGAGGCGATACGCCATTATCTGTCAACCTATAGACTTTCGCAGCACTCCTGATGGGAGCTTCTCGAGGTTGCCGATGTATTTCGCCTGTTGACCACGCATTTGGCTACCTAAAGTGAGTCATAGTTACTCCTGTCAGTTGCTCCCCGTTTTACCACAGTCACAATTTCAAGCTTCCTCTAGCCAGTTCCCCTGAAGCGATACGCCATTATCTGTCAACCTATAGACTTTCACAGCACTCCTGACGAGAGCTTCTTGAGTTTGCCGATGTATTTCGCCTGTTGACCACGCATTTGGCTACCTTAAGAGAGTCATAGTTACTCCTGTCAGTTGCTCCCCGTTTTACCACAGTCACAATTTCAAGCTTCCTCTAGCCAGTTCCCCTGAAGCGATACGCCATTATCTGCCAACCTAAAGACTTTCACAGCACTCCTGATGGGAGCTTCTCGAGTTTGCCGAGGTATTTCTCCGGTTGACGAGGCATTTGGCTACCTTAAGAGAGTCATTGTTACTCCTGTCAGTTGCTCCCCGTTATACCACAGTCACATTTTCAAGCTTCCTCTAGCCAGTTCACCTAACGCGATACGCCATTGTCTGTCAACCTAATGTCTTCCACAGTACTCCTGCCGGGAGCTTCTCGAGTTTGCCGATGTATTTCGCCTGTTGAGGAGGCATTTGGATACCTTAAGAGAGTCATAGTTACTCCTGTCAGTTGCTCCCCGTTTTAATACAGTCACATTTTCAAACTTCCTCTAGCCAGGTCACCTGAAGCGATACGCCATTATCTGTCGACATAAAGACTGTCACAGTACTCCTGCCGGGAGCTTCTCGAGTTTGCCGATGTATTTCGCCTCTTGACGAGGCATTTGGCTACCTTAAGAGAGTCATAGTTACTCCTGTCAGTGACTACCCGTTTTACAACAGCCACATCTACAAGCTTACTCTGGCCAGTTTACCAGAGGCGATACGCCCATATCTGTCAACATAAAGACTTTCACAGCACTCCTGATGGGAGCTTCTCGAGTTTTCCGATGTATTTCGCCTCCTGACGAGGCATTTGGCTACCTTAAGAGAGTCATAGTTACTCCTGTCAGTTGCTCCAGGATTTACCACAGTCACATTTTCAAGGTTTCACTAGCCAGTTCACCTGAAGCGATACGCCATTATCTGTCAACCTATAGACTTTCACAGCACTCCTGATGGGAGCTTCTCGAGGTTGCCGATGTATTTCGCCTGTTGACCACGCATTTGGCTACCTTAAGTGAGTCATAGTTACTCCTGTCAGTTGCTCCCCGTTTTACCACAGTCACAATTTCAAGCTTCCTTTAGCCAGTTCCCCTGAAGCGATACGCCATTATCTGTAAACCTATAGACTTTCACAGCACTCCTGACGGGAGCTTCTCGAGTTTGCCGATGTATTTCGCCTGTTGACCACGCATTTGGCTACCTTAAGAGAGTCATAGTTACTCCTGTCAGTTGCTCCCCGTTTTACCACAGTCACAATTTCAAGCTTCCTCTAGCCAGTTCCCCTGAAGCGATGCGCCATTATCTGTCAACCTATAGACTTTCACAGCACTCCTGACGAGAGCTTCTTGAGTTTGCCGATGTATTTCGCCCGTTGACCACGCATTTGGCTACCTTAAGAGAGTCATAGTTACTCCTGTCAGTTGCTCCCCGTTTTACCACAGTCACATTTTCAAACTTCCTCTAGCCAGGTCACCTGAAGCGATACGCCATTATCTGTCGATATAAAGACTGTCACAGTACTCCTGACGGGAGCTTCTCGAGTTTGCCGATGTATTTCGCCTCTTGACGAGGCATTTGGCTACCTTAAAAGAGTCATAGTTACTCCTGTCAGTTACTCCCCGTTTTACAACAGCCACATCTACAAGCTTACTCTGGCCAGTTTACCAGAGGCGATACGCCAATATCTGTCAACATAAAGACTTTCACAGCACTCCTGATGGGAGCTTCTCGAGTTTGTCGATGTATTTCTCCGGTTGACGAGGCATTTGGCTACCTTAAGAGAGTCATAGTTACTCCTGTCAGTTGCTCCCCGTTTTTCCACAGTCACATTTTCAAGCTTCCTCTAGCCAGTTCACCTGACGCGATAGGCCATTGTTTGTCAACCTAATGTCTTTCACAGTACTCCTGCCGGCAGCTTCTCGAGTTTGCCGATGTATTTCGCCTGTTGAGGAGGCATTTGGATACCTTAAGAGAGTCATAGTTACTCCTGTCAGTTGCTCCCCGTTTTACCACAGTCACAGTTTCAAACTTCCTCTAGCCAGGTCACCTGAAGCGATACGCCATTATCTGTCGACATAAAGACTGTCACAGTACTCCTGCCGGGAGCTTCTCGAGTTTGCCGATGTATTTCGCCTCTTGACGAGGCATTTGGCTACCTTAAGAGAGTCATAGTTACTCCTGTCAGTTACTCCCCGTTTTACAACAGTCACATCTACAAGCTTACTCTGGCCAGTTCACCTGAAGCGATACGCCATTATCTGTCAACCTATAGACTTTCACAGCACTCCTGACGGGAGCTTCTCGAGTTTGCCGATGTATTTCGCCTGTTGACCACGCATTTGGCTACCTTAAGAGAGTCATAGTTACTCCTGTCAGTTGCTCCCCGTTTTACCACAGTCACAATTTCAAGCTTCCTCTAGCCAGTTCCCCTGAAGCGATACGCCATTATCTGTCAACCTATAGAATTTCACAGCACTCCTGACGAGAGCTTCTTGAGTTTGCCGATGTATTTCGCCTGTTGACCACGCATTTGGCTACCTTAAGAGAGTCATAGTTACTCCTGTCAGTTGCTCCCCGTTTTACCACAGTCACAATTTCAAGCTTCCTCTAGCCAGTTCCCCTGAAGCGATACGCAATTATCTGCCAACCTAAAGACTTTCACAGCACTCCTGATGGGAGCTTCTCGAGTTTGCCGAGGTATTTCTCCGGTTGACGAGGCATTTGGCTACCTTAAGTGAGTCATAGTTACTCCTGTCAGTTGCTCCCCGTTATACCACAGTCACATTTTCAAGCTTCCTCTAGCCAGTTCACCTGACGCGATACGCCATTGTCTGTCAATCTAATGTCTTTCACAGTACTCCTGCCGGGAGCTTCTCGAGTTTGCCGATGTATTTCGCCTGTTGAGGAGGCATTTGGATACCTTAAGAGAGTCATAGTTACTCCTGTCAGTTGCTCCCCGTTTTACCACAGTCACATTTTCAAACTTCCTCTAGCCAGGTCACCTGAAGCGATACGCCATTATCTGTCGATATAAAGACTGTCACAGTACTCCTGACGGGAGCTTCTCGAGTTTGCCGATGTATTTCGCCTCTTGACGAGGCATTTGGCTACCTTAAAAGAGTCATAGTTACTCCTGTCAGTTACTCCCCGTTTTACAACAGCCACATCTACAAGCTTACTCTGGCCCAGTTTACCAGAGGCGATACGCCAATATCTGTCAACATAAAGACTTTCACAGCACTCCTGATGGGAGCTTCTCGAGTTTGTCGATGTATTTCTCCGGTTGACGAGGCATTTGGCTACCTTAAGAGAGTCATAGTTACTCCTGTCAGTTGCTCCCCGTTTTTCCACAGTCACATTTTCAAGCTTCCTCTAGCCAGTTCACCTGACGAGATAGGCCATTGTTTGTCAACCTAATGTCTTTCACAGTACTCCTGCCGGCAGCTTCTCGAGTTTGCCGATGTATTTCGCCTGTTGAGGAGGCATTTGGATACCTTAAGAGAGTCATAGTTACTCCTGTCAGTTGCTCCCCGTTTTACCACAGTCACAGTTTCAAACTTCCTCTAGCCAGGTCACCTGAAGCGATACGCCATTATCTGTCGACATAAAGACTGTCACAGTACTCCTGCCGGGAGCTTCTCGAGTTTGCCGATGTATTTCGCCTCTTGACGAGGCATTTGGCTACCTTAAGAGAGTCATAGTTACTCCTGTCAGTTACTCTCCGTTTTACAACAGTCACATCTACAAGCTTACTCTGGCCAGTTCACCTGAAGCGATACGCCATTATCTGTCAACCTATAGACTTTCACAGCACTCCTGACGGGAGCTTCTCGAGTTTGCCGATGTATTTCGCCTGTTGACCACGCATTTGGCTACCTTAAGAGAGTCATAGTTACTCCTGTCAGTTGCTCCCCGTTTTACCACAGTCACAATTTCAAGCTTCCTCTAGCCAGTTCCCCTGAAGCGATACGCCATTATCTGTCAACCTATAGACTTTCACAGCACTCCTGACGAGAGCTTCTTGAGTTTGCCGATGTATTTCGCCTGTTGACCACGCATTTGGCTACCTTAAGAGAGTCATAGTTACTCCTGTCAGATGCTCCCCGTTTTACCACAGTCACATTTTCAAACTTCCTCTAGCCAGGTCACCTGAAGCGATACGCCATTATCTGTCGATATAAAGACTGTCACAGTACTCCTGACGGGAGCTTCTCGAGTTTGCCGATGTATTTCGCCTCTTGACGAGGCATTTGGCTACCTTAAAAGAGTCATAGTTACTCCTGTCAGTTACTCCCCGTTTTACAACAGCCACATCTACAAGCTTACTCTGGCCAGTTTACCAGAGGCGATACGCCAATATCTGTCAACATAAAGACTTTCACAGCACTCCTGATGGGAGCTTCTCGAGTTTGTCGATGTATTTCTCCGGTTGACGAGGCATTTGGCTACCTTAAGAGAGTCATAGTTACTCCTGTCAGTTGCTCCCCGTTTTTCCACAGTCACATTTTCAAGCTTCCTCTAGCCAGTTCACCTGATGCGATAGGCCATTGTTTGTCAACCTAATGTCTTTCACAGTACTCCTGCCGGCAGCTTCTCGAGTTTGCCGATGTATTTCGCCTGTTGAGGTGGCATTTGGATACCTTAAGAGAGTCATAGTTACTCCTGTCAGTTGCTCCCCGTTTTACCACAGTCACAGTTTCAAACTTCCTCTAGCCAGGTCACCTGAAGCGATACGCCATTATCTGTCGACATAAAGACTGTCACAGTACTTCTGCCGGGAGCTTCTCGAGTTTGCCGATGTATTTCGCCTCTTGACGAGGCATTTGGCTACCTTAAGAGAGTCATAGTTACTCCTGTCAGTTACTCCCCGTTTTACAACAGTCACATCTACAAGCTTCCTCTAGCCAGTTCACCTGAAGCGATACGCCATTATCTGTCAACCTATAGACTTTCACAGCACTCCTGACGGGAGCTTCTCGAGTTTGCCGATGTATTTCGCCTGTTGACCACGCATTTGGCTACCTTAAGAGAGTCATAGTTACTCCTGTCAGTTGCTCCCCGTTTTACCACAGTCACAATTTCAAGCTTCCTCTAGCCAGTTCCCCTGAAGCGATACGCCATTATCTGTCAACCTATAGACTTTCACAGCACTCCTGACGAGAGCTTCTTGAGTTTGCCGATGTATTTCGCCTGTTGACCACGCATTTGGCTACCTTAAGAGAGTCATAGTTACTCCTGTCAGTTGCTCCCCGTTTTACCACAGTCACAATTTCAAGCTTCCTCTAGCCAGTTCCCCTGAAGCGATACGCCATTATCTGCCAACCTAAAGACTTTCACAGCACTCCTGATGGGAGCTTCTCGAGTTTGCCGAGGTATTTCTCCGGTTGACGAGGCATTTGGCTACCTTAAGAGAGTCATTGTTACTCCTGTCAGTTGCTCCCCGTTATACCACAGTCACATTTTCAAGCTTCCTCTAGCCAGTTCACCTAACGCGATACGCCATTGTCTGTCAACCTAATGTCTTCCACAGTACTCCTGCCGGGAGCTTCTCGAGTTTGCCGATGTATTTCGCCTGTTGAGGAGGCATTTGGATACCTTAAGAGAGTCATAGTTACTCCTGTCAGTTGCTCCCCGTTTTAATACAGTCACATTTTCAAACTTCCTCTAGCCAGGTCACCTGAAGCGATACGCCATTATCTGTCGACATAAAGACTGTCACAGTACTCCTGCCGGGAGCTTCTCGAGTTTGCCGATGTATTTCGCCTCTTGACGAGGCATTTGGCTACCTTAAGAGAGTCATAGTTACTCCTGTCAGTGACTACCCGTTTTACAACAGCCACATCTACAAGCTTACTCTGGCCAGTTTACCAGAGGCGATACGCCCATATCTGTCAACATAAAGACTTTCACAGCACTCCTGATGGGAGCTTCTCGAGTTTTCCGATGTATTTCGCCTCCTGACGAGGCATTTGGCTACCTTAAGAGAGTCATAGTTACTCCTGTCAGTTGCTCCAGGATTTACCACAGTCACATTTTCAAGGTTTCACTAGCCAGTTCACCTGAAGCGATACGCCATTATCTGTCAACCTATAGACTTTCACAGCACTCCTGATGGGAGCTTCTCGAGGTTGCCGATGTATTTCGCCTGTTGACCACGCATTTGGCTACCTTAAGTGAGTCATAGTTACTCCTGTCAGTTGCTCCCCGTTTTACCACAGTCACAATTTCAAGCTTCCTCTAGCCAGTTCCCCTGAAGCGATACGCCATTATCTGTCAACCTATAGACTTTCACAGCACTCCTGACGGGAGCTTCTCGAGTTTGCCGATGTATTTCGCCTGTTGACCACGCATTTGGCTGCCTTAAGAGAGTCATAGTTACTCCTGTCAGTTGCTCCCCGTTATACCACAGTCACAATTTCAAGCTTCCTCTAGCCAGTTCCCCTGAAGCGATACGCCATTATCTGTCAACCTATAGACTTTCACAGCACTCCTGACGAGGGCTTCTTGAGTTTGCCGATGTATTTCGCCTGTTGACCACGCATTTGGCTACCTTAAGAGAGTCATAGTTACTCCTGTCAGTTGCTCCCCGTTTTACCACAGTCACATTTTCAAACTTCCTCTAGCCAGGTCACCTGAAGCGATACGCCATTATCTGTCGATATAAAGACTGTCACAGTACTCCTGACGGGAGCTTCTCGAGTTTGCCGATGTATTTCGCCTCTTGGCGAGGCATTTGGCTACCTTAAAAGAGTCATAGTTACTCCTGTCAGTTACTCCCCGTTTTACAACAGCCACATCTACAAGCTTACTCTGGCCAGTTTACCAGAGGCGATACGCCATTATCTGTCAACCTATAGACTTTCGCAGCACTCCTGATGGGAGCTTCTCGAGGTTGCCGATGTATTTCGCCTGTTGACCACGCATTTGGCTACCTAAAGTGAGTCATAGTTACTCCTGTCAGTTGCTCCCCGTTTTACCACAGTCACAATTTCAAGCTTCCTCTAGCCAGTTCCCCTGAAGCGATACGCCATTATCTGTCAACCTATAGACTTTCACAGCACTCCTGACGAGAGCTTCTTGAGTTTGCCGATGTATTTCGCCTGTTGACCACGCATTTGGCTACCTTAAGAGAGTCATAGTTACTCCTGTCAGTTGCTCCCCGTTTTACCACAGTCACAATTTCAAGCTTCCTCTAGCCAGTTCCCCTGAAGCGATACGCCATTATCTGCCAACCTAAAGACTTTCACAGCACTCCTGATGGGAGCTTCTCGAGTTTGCCGAGGTATTTCTCCGGTTGACGAGGCATTTGGCTACCTTAAGAGAGTCATTGTTACTCCTGTCAGTTGCTCCCCGTTATACCACAGTCACATTTTCAAGCTTCCTCTAGCCAGTTCACCTAACGCGATACGCCATTGTCTGTCAACCTAATGTCTTCCACAGTACTCCTGCCGGGAGCTTCTCGAGTTTGCCGATGTATTTCGCCTGTTGAGGAGGCATTTGGATACCTTAAGAGAGTCATAGTTACTCCTGTCAGTTGCTCCCCGTTTTAATACAGTCACATTTTCAAACTTCCTCTAGCCAGGTCACCTGAAGCGATACGCCATTATCTGTCGACATAAAGACTGTCACAGTACTCCTGCCGGGAGCTTCTCGAGTTTGCCGATGTATTTCGCCTCTTGACGAGGCATTTGGCTACCTTAAGAGAGTCATAGTTACTCCTGTCAGTGACTACCCGTTTTACAACAGCCACATCTACAAGCTTACTCTGGCCAGTTTACCAGAGGCGATACGCCCATATCTGTCAACATAAAGACTTTCACAGCACTCCTGATGGGAGCTTCTCGAGTTTTCCGATGTATTTCGCCTCCTGACGAGGCATTTGGCTACCTTAAGAGAGTCATAGTTACTCCTGTCAGTTGCTCCAGGATTTACCACAGTCACATTTTCAAGGTTTCACTAGCCAGTTCACCTGAAGCGATACGCCATTATCTGTCAACCTATAGACTTTCACAGCACTCCTGATGGGAGCTTCTCGAGGTTGCCGATGTATTTCGCCTGTTGACCACGCATTTGGCTACCTTAAGTGAGTCATAGTTACTCCTGTCAGTTGCTCCCCGTTTTACCACAGTCACAATTTCAAGCTTCCTCTAGCCAGTTCCCCTGAAGCGATACGCCATTATCTGTCAACCTATAGACTTTCACAGCACTCCTGACGGGAGCTTCTCGAGTTTGCCGATGTATTTCGCCTGTTGACCACGCATTTGGCTGCCTTAAGAGAGTCATAGTTACTCCTGTCAGTTGCTCCCCGTTATACCACAGTCACAATTTCAAGCTTCCTCTAGCCAGTTCCCCTGAAGCGATACGCCATTATCTGTCAACCTATAGACTTTCACAGCACTCCTGACGAGGGCTTCTTGAGTTTGCCGATGTATTTCGCCTGTTGACCACGCATTTGGCTACCTTAAGAGAGTCATAGTTACTCCTGTCAGTTGCTCCCCGTTTTACCACAGTCACATTTTCAAACTTCCTCTAGCCAGGTCACCTGAAGCGATACGCCATTATCTGTCGATATAAAGACTGTCACAGTACTCCTGACGGGAGCTTCTCGAGTTTGCCGATGTATTTCGCCTCTTGGCGAGGCATTTGGCTACCTTAAAAGAGTCATAGTTACTCCTGTCAGTTACTCCCCGTTTTACAACAGCCACATCTACAAGCTTACTCTGGCCAGTTTACCAGAGGCGATACGCCATTATCTGTCAACCTATAGACTTTCGCAGCACTCCTGATGGGAGCTTCTCGAGGTTGCCGATGTATTTCGCCTGTTGACCACGCATTTGGCTACCTTAAGTGAGTCATAGTTACTCCTGTCAGTTGCTCCCCGTTTTACCACAGTCACAATTTCAAGCTTCCTCTAGCCAGTTCCCCTGAAGCGATACGCCATTATCTGTCAACCTATAGACTTTCACAGCACTCCTGACGAGAGCTTCTTGAGTTTGCCGATGTATTTCGCCTGTTGACCACGCATTTGGCTACCTTAAGAGAGTCATAGTTACTCCTGTCAGTTGCTCCCCGTTTTACCACAGTCACAATTTCAAGCTTCCTCTAGCCAGTTCCCCTGAAGCGATACGCCATTATCTGCCAACCTAAAGACTTTCACAGCACTCCTGATGGGAGCTTCTCGAGTTTGCCGAGGTATTTCTCCGGTTGACGAGGCATTTGGCTACCTTAAGAGAGTCATTGTTACTCCTGTCAGTTGCTCCCCGTTATACCACAGTCACATTTTCAAGCTTCCTCTAGCCAGTTCACCTAACGCGATACGCCATTGTCTGTCAACCTAATGTCTTCCACAGTACTCCTGCCGGGAGCTTCTCGAGTTTGCCGATGTATTTCGCCTGTTGAGGAGGCATTTGGATACCTTAAGAGAGTCATAGTTACTCCTGTCAGTTGCTCCCCGTTTTAATACAGTCACATTTTCAAACTTCCTCTAGCCAGGTCACCTGAAGCGATACGCCATTATCTGTCGACATAAAGACTGTCAAAGTACTCCTGCCGGGAGCTTCTCGAGTTTGCCGATGTATTTCGCCTCTTGACGAGGCATTTGGCTACCTTAAGAGAGTCATAGTTACTCCTGTCAGTGACTACCCGTTTTACAACAGCCACATCTACAAGCTTACTCTGGCCAGTTTACCAGAGGCGATACGCCCATATCTGTCAACATAAAGACTTTCACAGCACTCCTGATGGGAGCTTCTCGAGTTTTCCGATGTATTTCGCCTCCTGACGAGGCATTTGGCTACCTTAAGAGAGTCATAGTTACTCCTGTCAGTTGCTCCAGGATTTACCACAGTCACATTTTCAAGGTTTCACTAGCCAGTTCACCTGAAGCGATACGCCATTATCTGTCAACCTATAGACTTTCACAGCACTCCTGATGGGAGCTTCTCGAGGTTGCCGATGTATTTCGCCTGTTGACCACGCATTTGGCTACCTTAAGTGAGTCATAGTTACTCCTGTCAGTTGCTCCCCGTTTTACCACAGTCACAATTTCAAGCTTCCTCTAGCCAGTTCCCCTGAAGCGATACGCCATTATCTGTCAACCTATAGACTTTCACAGCACTCCTGACGGGAGCTTCTCGAGTTTGCCGATGTATTTCGCCTGTTGACCACGCATTTGGCTGCCTTAAGAGAGTCATAGTTACTCCTGTCAGTTGCTCCCCGTTATACCACAGTCACAATTTCAAGCTTCCTCTAGCCAGTTCCCCTGAAGCGATACGCCATTATCTGTCAACCTATAGACTTTCACAGCACTCCTGACGAGGGCTTCTTGAGTTTGCCAATGTATTTCGCCTGTTGACCACGCATTTGGCTACCTTAAGAGAGTCATAGTTACTCCTGTCAGTTGCTCCCCGTTTTACCACAGTCACATTTTCAAACTTCCTCTAGCCAGGTCACCTGAAGCGATACGCCATTATCTGTCGATATAAAGACTGTCACAGTACTCCTGACGGGAGCTTCTCGAGTTTGCCGATGTATTTCGCCTCTTGGCGAGGCATTTGGCTACCTTAAAAGAGTCATAGTTACTCCTGTCAGTTACTCCCCGTTTTACAACAGCCACATCTACAAGCTTACTCTGGCCAGTTTACCAGAGGCGATACGCCATTATCTGTCAACCTATAGACTTTCGCAGCACTCCTGATGGGAGCTTCTCGAGGTTGCCGATGTATTTCGCCTGTTGACCACGCATTTGGCTACCTTAAGTGAGTCATAGTTACTCCTGTCAGTTGCTCCCCGTTTTACCACAGTCACAATTTCAAGCTTCCTCTAGCCAGTTCCCCTGAAGCGATACGCCATTATCTGTCAACCTATAGACTTTCACAGCACTCCTGACGAGGGCTTCTTGAGTTTGCCGATGTATTTCGCCTGTTGACCACGCATTTGGCTACCTTAAGAGAGTCATAGTTACTCCTGTCAGTTGCTCCCCGTTTTACCACAGTCACATTTTCAAACTTCCTCTAGCCAGGTCACCTGAAGCGATACGCCATTATCTGTCGATATAAAGACTGTCACAGTACTCCTGACGGGAGCTTCTCGAGTTTGCCGATGTATTTCGCCTCTTGGCGAGGCATTTGGCTACCTTAAAAGAGTCATAGTTACTCCTGTCAGTTACTCCCCGTTTTACAACAGCCACATCTACAAGCTTACTCTGGCCAGTTTACCAGAGGCGATACGCCATTATCTGTCAACCTATAGACTTTCGCAGCACTCCTGATGGGAGCTTCTCGAGGTTGCCGATGTATTTCGCCTGTTGACCACGCATTTGGCTACCTTAAGTGAGTCATAGTTACTCCTGTCAGTTGCTCCCCGTTTTACCACAGTCACAATTTCAAGCTTCCTCTAGCCAGTTCCCCTGAAGCGATACGCCATTATCTGTAAACCTATAGACTTTCACAGCACTCCTGACGAGAGCTTCTTGAGTTTGCCGATGTATTTCGCCTGTTGACCACGCATTTGGCTACCTTAAGAGAGTCATAGTTACTCCTGTCAGTTGCTCCCCGTTTTACCACAGTCACATTTTCAAACTTCCTCTAGCCAGGTCACCTGAAGCGATACGCCATTATCTGTCGATATAAAGACTGTCACAGTACTCCTGACGGGAGCTTCTCGAGTTTGCCGATGTATTTCGCCTCTTGACGAGGCATTTGGCTACCTTAAAAGAGTCATAGTTACTCCTGTCAGTTACTCCCCGTTTTACAACAGCCACATCTACAAGCTTACTCTGGCCAGTTTACCAGAGGCGATACGCCAATATCTGTCAACATAAAGACTTTCACAGCACTCCTGATGGGAGCTTCTCGAGTTTGTCGATGTATTTCTCCGGTTGACGAGGCATTTGGCTACCTTAAGAGAGTCATAGTTACTCCTGTCAGTTGCTCCCCGTTTTTCCACAGTCACATTTTCAAGCTTCCTCTAGCCAGTTCACCTGACGCGATAGGCCATTGTTTGTCAACCTAATGTCTTTCACAGTACTCCTGCCGGCAGCTTCTCGAGTTTGCCGATGTATTTCGCCTGTTGAGGAGGCATTTGGATACCTTAAGAGAGTCATAGTTACTCCTGTCAGTTGCTCCCCGTTTTACCACAGTCACAGTTTCAAACTTCCTCTAGCCAGGTCACCTGAAGCGATACGCCATTATCTGTCGACATAAAGACTGTCACAGTACTCCTGCCGGGAGCTTCTCGAGTTTGCCGATGTATTTCGCCTCTTGACGAGGCATTTGGCTACCTTAAGAGAGTCATAGTTACTCCTGTCAGTTACTCCCCGTTTTACAACAGTCACATCTACAAGCTTACTCTGGCCAGTTCACCTGAAGCGATACGCCATTATCTGTCAACCTATAGACTTTCACAGCACTCCTGACGGGAGCTTCTCGAGTTTGCCGATGTATTTCGCCTGTTGACCACGCATTTGGCTACCTTAAGAGAGTCATAGTTACTCCTGTCAGTTGCTCCCCGTTTTACCACAGTCACAATTTCAAGCTTCCTCTAGCCAGTTCCCCTGAAGCGATACGCCATTATCTGTCAACCTATAGACTTTCACAGCACTCCTGACGAGAGCTTCTTGAGTTTGCCGATGTATTTCGCCTGTTGACCACGCATTTGGCTACCTTAAGAGAGTCATAGTTACTCCTGTCAGTTGCTCCCCGTTTTACCACAGTCACAATTTCAAGCTTCCTCTAGCCAGTTCCCCTGAAGCGATACGCAATTATCTGCCAACCTAAAGACTTTCACAGCACTCCTGACGAGAGCTTCTTGAGTTTGCCGATGTATTTCGCCTGTTGACCACGCATTTGGCTACCTTAAAAGAGTCATAGTTACTCCTGTCAGTTGCTCCCCGTTTTACCACAGTCACAATTTCAAGCTTCCTCTAGCCAGTTCCCCTGAAGCGATACGCAATTATCTGCCAACCTAAAGACTTTCACAGCACTCCTGATGGGAGCTTCTCGAGTTTGCCGAGGTATTTCTCCGGTTGACGAGGCATTTGGCTACCTTAAGTGAGTCATAGTTACTCCTGTCAGTTGCTCCCCGTTATACCACAGTCACATTTTCAAGCTTCCTCTAGCCAGTTCACCTGACGCGATACGCCATTGTCTGTCAATCTAATGTCTTTCACAGTACTCCTGCCGGGAGCTTCTCGAGTTTGCCGATGTATTTCGCCTGTTGAGGAGGCATTTGGATACCTTAAGAGAGTCATAGTTACTCCTGTCAGTTGCTCCCCGTTTTACCACAGTCACATTTTCAAACTTCCTCTAGCCAGGTCACCTGAAGCGATACGCCATTATCTGTCGATATAAAGACTGTCACAGTACTCCTGACGGGAGCTTCTCGAGTTTGCCGATGTATTTCGCCTCTTGACGAGGCATTTGGCTACCTTAAAAGAGTCATAGTTACTCCTGTCAGTTACTCCCCGTTTTACAACAGCCACATCTACAAGCTTACTCTGGCCAGTTTACCAGAGGCGATACGCCAATATCTGTCAACATAAAGACTTTCACAGCACTCCTGATGGGAGCTTCTCGAGTTTGTCGATGTATTTCTCCGGTTGACGAGGCATTTGGCTACCTTAAGAGAGTCATAGTTACTCCTGTCAGTTGCTCCCCGTTTTTCCACAGTCACATTTTCAAGCTTCCTCTAGCCAGTTCACCTGATGCGATAGGCCATTGTTTGTCAACCTAATGTCTTTCACAGTACTCCTGCCGGCAGCTTCTCGAGTTTGCCGATGTATTTCGCCTGTTGAGGAGGCATTTGGATACCTTAAGAGAGTCATAGTTACTCCTGTCAGTTGCTCCCCGTTTTACCACAGTCACAGTTTCAAACTTCCTCTAGCCAGGTCACCTGAAGCGATACGCCATTATCTGTCGACATAAAGACTGTCACAGTACTTCTGCCGGGAGCTTCTCGAGTTTGCCGATGTATTTCGCCTCTTGACGAGGCATTTGGCTACCTTAAGAGAGTCATAGTTACTCCTGTCAGTTACTCCCCGTTTTACAACAGTCACATCTACAAGCTTACTCTGGCCAGTTCACCTGAAGCGATACGCCATTATCTGTCAACCTATAGACTTTCACAGCAATCCTGACGGGAGCTTCTCGAGTTTGCCGATGTATTTCGCCTGTTGACCACGCATTTGGCTACCTTAAGAGAGTCATAGTTACTCCTGTCAGTTGCTCCCCGTTTTACCACAGTCACAATTTCAAGCTTCCTCTAGCCAGTTCCCCTGAAGCGATACGCCATTATCTGTCAACCTATAGACTTTCACAGCACTCCTGACGAGAGCTTCTTGAGTTTGCCGATGTATTTCGCCTGTTGACCACGCATTTGGCTACCTTAAGAGAGTCATAGTTACTCCTGTCAGTTGCTCCCCGTTTTACCACAGTCACAATTTCAAGCTTCCTCTAGCCAGTTCCCCTGAAGCGATACGCCATTATCTGCCAACCTAAAGACTTTCACAGCACTCCTGATGGGAGCTTCTCGAGTTTGCCGAGGTATTTCTCCGGTTGACGAGGCATTTGGCTACCTTAAGAGAGTCATTGTTACTCCTGTCAGTTGCTCCCCGTTATACCACAGTCACATTTTCAAGCTTCCTCTAGCCAGTTCACCTAACGCGATACGCCATTGTCTGTCAACCTAATGTCTTCCACAGTACTCCTGCCGGGAGCTTCTCGAGTTTGCCGATGTATTTCGCCTGTTGAGGAGGCATTTGGATACCTTAAGAGAGTCATAGTTACTCCTGTCAGTTGCTCCCCGTTTTACCACAGTCACATTTTCAAACTTCCTCTAGCCAGGTCACCTGAAGCGATACGCCATTATCTGTCGATATAAAGACTGTCACAGTACTCCTGACGGGAGCTTCTCGAGTTTGCCGATGTATTTCGCCTCTTGACGAGGCATTTGGCTACCTTAAAAGAGTCATAGTTACTCCTGTCAGTTACTCCCCGTTTTACAACAGCCACATCTACAAGCTTACTCTGGCCAGTTTACCAGAGGCGATACGCCAATATCTGTCAACATAAAGACTTTCACAGCACTCCTGATGGGAGCTTCTCGAGTTTGTCGATGTATTTCTCCGGTTGACGAGGCATTTGGCTACCTTAAGAGAGTCATAGTTACTCCTGTCAGTTGCTCCCCGTTTTTCCACAGTCACATTTTCAAGCTTCCTCTAGCCATTTCACCTGATGCGATAGGCCATTGTTTGTCAACCTAATGTCTTTCACAGTACTCCTGCCGGCAGCTTCTCGAGTTTGCCGATGTATTTCGCCTGTTGAGGAGGCATTTGGATACCTTAAGAGAGTCATAGTTACTCCTGTCAGTTGCTCCCCGTTTTACCACAGTCACAGTTTCAAACTTCCTCTAGCCAGGTCACCTGAAGCGATACGCCATTATCTGTCGACATAAAGACTGTCACAGTACTCCTGCCGGGAGCTTCTCGAGTTTGCCGATGTATTTCGCCTCTTGACGAGGCATTTGGCTACCTTAAGAGAGTCATAGTTACTCCTGTCAGTTACTCCCCGTTTTACAACAGTCACATCTACAAGCTTACTCTGGCCAGTTCACCTGAAGCGATACGCCATTATCTGTCAACCTATAGACTTTCACAGCACTCCTGACGGGAGCTTCTCGAGTTTGCCGATGTATTTCGCCTGTTGACCACGCATTTGGCTACCTTAAGAGAGTCATAGTTACTCCTGTCAGTTGCTCCCCGTTTTACCACAGTCACAATTTCAAGCTTCCTCTAGCCAGTTCCCCTGAAGCGATACGCCATTATCTGTCAACCTATAGACTTTCACAGCACTCCTGACGAGAGCTTCTTGAGTTTGCCGATGTATTTCGCCTGTTGACCACGCATTTGGCTACCTTAAGAGAGTCATAGTTACTCCTGTCAGTTGCTCCCCGTTTTACCACAGTCACAATTTCAAGCTTCCTCTAGCCAGTTCCCCTGAAGCGATACGCAATTATCTGCCAACCTAAAGACTTTCACAGCACTCCTGACGAGAGCTTCTTGAGTTTGCCGATGTATTTCGCCTGTTGACCACGCATTTGGCTACCTTAAAAGAGTCATAGTTACTCCTGTCAGTTGCTCCCCGTTTTACCACAGTCACAATTTCAAGCTTCCTCTAGCCAGTTCCCCTGAAGCGATACGCAATTATCTGCCAACCTAAAGACTTTCACAGCACTCCTGATGGGAGCTTCTCGAGTTTGCCGAGGTATTTCTCCGGTTGACGAGGCATTTGGCTACCTTAAGTGAGTCATAGTTACTCCTGTCAGTTGCTCCCCGTTATACCACAGTCACATTTTCAAGCTTCCTCTAGCCAGTTCACCTGACGCGATACGCCATTGTCTGTCAATCTAATGTCTTTCACAGTACTCCTGCCGGGAGCTTCTCGAGTTTGCCGATGTATTTCGCCTGTTGAGGAGGCATTTGGATACCTTAAGAGAGTCATAGTTACTCCTGTCAGTTGCTCCCCGTTTTACCACAGTCACATTTTCAAACTTCCTCTAGCCAGGTCACCTGAAGCGATACGCCATTATCTGTCGATATAAAGACTGTCACAGTACTCCTGACGGGAGCTTCTCGAGTTTGCCGATGTATTTCGCCTCTTGACGAGGCATTTGGCTACCTTAAAAGAGTCATAGTTACTCCTGTCAGTTACTCCCCGTTTTACAACAGCCACATCTACAAGCTTACTCTGGCCAGTTTACCAGAGGCGATACGCCAATATCTGTCAACATAAAGACTTTCACAGCACTCCTGATGGGAGCTTCTCGAGTTTGTCGATGTATTTCTCCGGTTGACGAGGCATTTGGCTACCTTAAGAGAGTCATAGTTACTCCTGTCAGTTGCTCCCCGTTTTTCCACAGTCACATTTTCAAGCTTCCTCTAGCCAGTTCACCTGATGCGATAGGCCATTGTTTGTCAACCTAATGTCTTTCACAGTACTCCTGCCGGCAGCTTCTCGAGTTTGCCGATGTATTTCGCCTGTTGAGGAGGCATTTGGATACCTTAAGAGAGTCATAGTTACTCCTGTCAGTTGCTCCCCGTTTTACCACAGTCACAGTTTCAAACTTCCTCTAGCCAGGTCACCTGAAGCGATACGCCATTATCTGTCGACATAAAGACTGTCACAGTACTTCTGCCGGGAGCTTCTCGAGTTTGCCGATGTATTTCGCCTCTTGACGAGGCATTTGGCTACCTTAAGAGAGTCATAGTTACTCCTGTCAGTTACTCCCCGTTTTACAACAGTCACATCTACAAGCTTACTCTGGCCAGTTCACCTGAAGCGATACGCCATTATCTGTCAACCTATAGACTTTCACAGCACTCCTGACGGGAGCTTCTCGAGTTTGCCGATGTATTTCGCCTGTTGACCACGCATTTGGCTACCTTAAGAGAGTCATAGTTACTCCTGTCAGTTGCTCCCCGTTTTACCACAGTCACAATTTCAAGCTTCCTCTAGCCAGTTCCCCTGAAGCGATACGCCATTATCTGTCAACCTATAGACTTTCACAGCACTCCTGACGAGAGCTTCTTGAGTTTGCCGATGTATTTCGCCTGTTGACCACGCATTTGGCTACCTTAAGAGAGTCATAGTTACTCCTGTCAGTTGCTCCCCGTTTTACCACAGTCACAATTTCAAGCTTCCTCTAGCCAGTTCCCCTGAAGCGATACGCCATTATCTGCCAACCTAAAGACTTTCACAGCACTCCTGATGGGAGCTTCTCGAGTTTGCCGAGGTATTTCTCCGGTTGACGAGGCATTTGGCTACCTTAAGAGAGTCATTGTTACTCCTGTCAGTTGCTCCCCGTTATACCACAGTCACATTTTCAAGCTTCCTCTAGCCAGTTCACCTAACGCGATACGCCATTGTCTGTCAACCTAATGTCTTCCACAGTACTCCTGCCGGGAGCTTCTCGAGTTTGCCGATGTATTTCGCCTGTTGAGGAGGCATTTGGCTACCTTAAGAGAGTCATAGTTACTCCTGTCAGTGACTACCCGTTTTACAACAGCCACATCTACAAGCTTACTCTGGCCAGTTTACCAGAGGCGATACGCCCATATCTGTCAACATAAAGACTTTCACAGCACTCCTGATGGGAGCTTCTCGAGTTTTCCGATGTATTTCGCCTCCTGACGAGGCATTTGGCTACCTTAAGAGAGTCATAGTTACTCCTGTCAGTTGCTCCAGGATTTACCACAGTCACATTTTCAAGGTTTCACTAGCCAGTTCACCTGAAGCGATACGCCATTATCTGTCAACCTATAGACTTTCACAGCACTCCTGATGGGAGCTTCTCGAGGTTGCCGATGTATTTCGCCTGTTGACCACGCATTTGGCTACCTTAAGTGAGTCATAGTTACTCCTGTCAGTTGCTCCCCGTTTTACCACAGTCACAATTTCAAGCTTCCTCTAGCCAGTTCCCCTGAAGCGATACGCCATTATCTGTCAACCTATAGACTTTCACAGCACTCCTGACGGGAGCTTCTCGAGTTTGCCGATGTATTTCGCCTGTTGACCACGCATTTGGCTGCCTTAAGAGAGTCATAGTTACTCCTGTCAGTTGCTCCCCGTTATACCACAGTCACAATTTCAAGCTTCCTCTAGCCAGTTCCCCTGAAGCGATACGCCATTATCTGTCAACCTATAGACTTTCACAGCACTCCTGACGAGAGCTTCTTGAGTTTGCCGATGTATTTCGCCTGTTGACCACGCATTTGGCTACCTTAAGAGAGTCATAGTTACTCCTGTCAGTTGCTCCCCGTTTTACCACAGTCACATTTTCAAACTTCCTCTAGCCAGGTCACCTGAAGCGATACGCCATTATCTGTCGATATAAAGACTGTCACAGTACTCCTGACGGGAGCTTCTCGAGTTTGCCGATGTATTTCGCCTCTTGACGAGGCATTTGGCTACCTTAAAAGAGTCATAGTTACTCCTGTCAGTTACTCCCCGTTTTACAACAGCCACATCTACAAGCTTACTCTGGCCAGTTTACCAGAGGCGATACGCCATTATCTGTCAACCTATAGACTTTCGCAGCACTCCTGATGGGAGCTTCTCGAGGTTGCCGATGTATTTCGCCTGTTGACCACGCATTTGGCTACCTTAAGTGAGTCATAGTTACTCCTGTCAGTTGCTCCCCGTTTTACCACAGTCACAATTTCAAGCTTCCTCTAGCCAGTTCCCCTGAAGCGATACGCCATTATCTGTAAACCTATAGACTTTCACAGCACTCCTGACGAGAGCTTCTTGAGTTTGCCGATGTATTTCGCCTGTTGACCACGCATTTGGCTACCTTAAGAGAGTCATAGTTACTCCTGTCAGTTGCTCCCCGTTTTACCACAGTCACATTTTCAAACTTCCTCTAGCCAGGTCACCTGAAGCGATACGCCATTATCTGTCGATATAAAGACTGTCACAGTACTCCTGACGGGAGCTTCTCGAGTTTGCCGATGTATTTCGCCTCTTGACGAGGCATTTGGCTACCTTAAAAGAGTCATAGTTACTCCTGTCAGTTACTCCCCGTTTTACAACAGCCACATCTACAAGCTTACTCTGGCCAGTTTACCAGAGGCGATACGCCAATATCTGTCAACATAAAGACTTTCACAGCACTCCTGATGGGAGCTTCTCGAGTTTGTCGATGTATTTCTCCGGTTGACGAGGCATTTGGCTACCTTAAGAGAGTCATAGTTACTCCTGTCAGTTGCTCCCCGTTTTTCCACAGTCACATTTTCAAGCTTCCTCTAGCCAGTTCACCTGACGCGATAGGCCATTGTTTGTCAACCTAATGTCTTTCACAGTACTCCTGCCGGCAGCTTCTCGAGTTTGCCGATGTATTTCGCCTGTTGAGGAGGCATTTGGATACCTTAAGAGAGTCATAGTTACTCCTGTCAGTTGCTCCCCGTTTTACCACAGTCACAGTTTCAAACTTCCTCTAGCCAGGTCACCTGAAGCGATACGCCATTATCTGTCGACATAAAGACTGTCACAGTACTCCTGCCGGGAGCTTCTCGAGTTTGCCGATGTATTTCGCCTCTTGACGAGGCATTTGGCTACCTTAAGAGAGTCATAGTTACTCCTGTCAGTTACTCCCCGTTTTACAACAGTCACATCTACAAGCTTACTCTGGCCAGTTCACCTGAAGCGATACGCCATTATCTGTCAACCTATAGACTTTCACAGCACTCCTGACGGGAGCTTCTCGAGTTTGCCGATGTATTTCGCCTGTTGACCACGCATTTGGCTACCTTAAGAGAGTCATAGTTACTCCTGTCAGTTGCTCCCCGTTTTACCACAGTCACAATTTCAAGCTTCCTCTAGCCAGTTCCCCTGAAGCGATACGCCATTATCTGTCAACCTATAGACTTTCACAGCACTCCTGACGAGAGCTTCTTGAGTTTGCCGATGTATTTCGCCTGTTGACCACGCATTTGGCTACCTTAAGAGAGTCATAGTTACTCCTGTCAGTTGCTCCCCGTTTTACCACAGTCACAATTTCAAGCTTCCTCTAGCCAGTTCCCCTGAAGCGATACGCAATTATCTGCCAACCTAAAGACTTTCACAGCACTCCTGACGAGAGCTTCTTGAGTTTGCCGATGTATTTCGCCTGTTGACCACGCATTTGGCTACCTTAAAAGAGTCATAGTTACTCCTGTCAGTTGCTCCCCGTTTTACCACAGTCACAATTTCAAGCTTCCTCTAGCCAGTTCCCCTGAAGCGATACGCAATTATCTGCCAACCTAAAGACTTTCACAGCACTCCTGATGGGAGCTTCTCGAGTTTGCCGAGGTATTTCTCCGGTTGACGAGGCATTTGGCTACCTTAAGTGAGTCATAGTTACTCCTGTCAGTTGCTCCCCGTTATACCACAGTCACATTTTCAAGCTTCCTCTAGCCAGTTCACCTGACGCGATACGCCATTGTCTGTCAATCTAATGTCTTTCACAGTACTCCTGCCGGGAGCTTCTCGAGTTTGCCGATGTATTTCGCCTGTTGAGGAGGCATTTGGATACCTTAAGAGAGTCATAGTTACTCCTGTCAGTTGCTCCCCGTTTTACCACAGTCACATTTTCAAACTTCCTCTAGCCAGGTCACCTGAAGCGATACGCCATTATCTGTCGATATAAAGACTGTCACAGTACTCCTGACGGGAGCTTCTCGAGTTTGCCGATGTATTTCGCCTCTTGACGAGGCATTTGGCTACCTTAAAAGAGTCATAGTTACTCCTGTCAGTTACTCCCCGTTTTACAACAGCCACATCTACAAGCTTACTCTGGCCAGTTTACCAGAGGCGATACGCCAATATCTGTCAACATAAAGACTTTCACAGCACTCCTGATGGGAGCTTCTCGAGTTTGTCGATGTATTTCTCCGGTTGACGAGGCATTTGGCTACCTTAAGAGAGTCATAGTTACTCCTGTCAGTTGCTCCCCGTTTTTCCACAGTCACATTTTCAAGCTTCCTCTAGCCAGTTCACCTGATGCGATAGGCCATTGTTTGTCAACCTAATGTCTTTCACAGTACTCCTGCCGGCAGCTTCTCGAGTTTGCCGATGTATTTCGCCTGTTGAGGAGGCATTTGGATACCTTAAGAGAGTCATAGTTACTCCTGTCAGTTGCTCCCCGTTTTACCACAGTCACAGTTTCAAACTTCCTCTAGCCAGGTCACCTGAAGCGATACGCCATTATCTGTCGACATAAAGACTGTCACAGTACTTCTGCCGGGAGCTTCTCGAGTTTGCCGATGTATTTCGCCTCTTGACGAGGCATTTGGCTACCTTAAGAGAGTCATAGTTACTCCTGTCAGTTACTCCCCGTTTTACAACAGTCACATCTACAAGCTTACTCTGGCCAGTTCACCTGAAGCGATACGCCATTATCTGTCAACCTATAGACTTTCACAGCACTCCTGACGGGAGCTTCTCGAGTTTGCCGATGTATTTCGCCTGTTGACCACGCATTTGGCTACCTTAAGAGAGTCATAGTTACTCCTGTCAGTTGCTCCCCGTTTTACCACAGTCACAATTTCAAGCTTCCTCTAGCCAGTTCCCCTGAAGCGATACGCCATTATCTGTCAACCTATAGACTTTCACAGCACTCCTGACGAGAGCTTCTTGAGTTTGCCGATGTATTTCGCCTGTTGACCACGCATTTGGCTACCTTAAGAGAGTCATTGTTACTCCTGTCAGTTGCTCCCCGTTTTACCACAGTCACAATTTCAAGCTTCCTCTAGCCAGTTCCCCTGAAGCGATACGCCATTATCTGCCAACCTAAAGACTTTCACAGCACTCCTGATGGGAGCTTCTCGAGTTTGCCGAGGTATTTCTCCGGTTGACGAGGCATTTGGCTACCTTAAGAGAGTCATTGTTACTCCTGTCAGTTGCTCCCCGTTATACCACAGTCACATTTTCAAGCTTCCTCTAGCCAGTTCACCTAACGCGATACGCCATTGTCTGTCAACCTAATGTCTTCCACAGTACTCCTGCCGGGAGCTTCTCGAGTTTGCCGATGTATTTCGCCTGTTGAGGAGGCATTTGGCTACCTTAAGAGAGTCATAGTTACTCCTGTCAGTGACTACCCGTTTTACAACAGCCACATCTACAAGCTTACTCTGGCCAGTTTACCAGAGGCGATACGCCCATATCTGTCAACATAAAGACTTTCACAGCACTCCTGATGGGAGCTTCTCGAGATTTCCGATGTATTTCGCCTCCTGACGAGGCATTTGGCTACCTTAAGAGAGTCATAGTTACTCCTGTCAGTTGCTCCAGGATTTACCACAGTCACATTTTCAAGGTTTCACTAGCCAGTTCACCTGAAGCGATACGCCATTATCTGTCAACCTATAGACTTTCACAGCACTCCTGATGGGAGCTTCTCGAGGTTGCCGATGTATTTCGCCTGTTGACCACGCATTTGGCTACCTTAAGTGAGTCATAGTTACTCCTGTCAGTTGCTCCCCGTTTTACCACAGTCACAATTTCAAGCTTCCTCTAGCCAGTTCCCCTGAAGCGATACGCCATTATCTGTCAACCTATAGACTTTCACAGCACTCCTGACGGGAGCTTCTCGAGTTTGCCGATGTATTTCGCCTGTTGACCACGCATTTGGCTGCCTTAAGAGAGTCATAGTTACTCCTGTCAGTTGCTCCCCGTTATACCACAGTCACAATTTCAAGCTTCCTCTAGCCAGTTCCCCTGAAGCGATACGCCATTATCTGTCAACCTATAGACTTTCACAGCACTCCTGACGAGAGCTTCTTGAGTTTGCCGATGTATTTCGCCTGTTGACCACGCATTTGGCTACCTTAAGAGAGTCATAGTTACTCCTGTCAGTTGCTCCCCGTTTTACCACAGTCACATTTTCAAACTTCCTCTAGCCAGGTCACCTGAAGCGATACGCCATTATCTGTCGATATAAAGACTGTCACAGTACTCCTGACGGGAGCTTCTCGAGTTTGCCGATGTATTTCGCCTCTTGACGAGGCATTTGGCTACCTTAAAAGAGTCATAGTTACTCCTGTCAGTTACTCCCCGTTTTACAACAGCCACATCTACAAGCTTACTCTGGCCAGTTTACCAGAGGCGATACGCCATTATCTGTCAACCTATAGACTTTCGCAGCACTCCTGATGGGAGCTTCTCGAGGTTGCCGATGTATTTCGCCTGTTGACCACGCATTTGGCTACCTTAAGTGAGTCATAGTTACTCCTGTCAGTTGCTCCCCGTTTTACCACAGTCACAATTTCAAGCTTCCTCTAGCCAGTTCCCCTGAAGCGATACGCCATTATCTGTAAACCTATAGACTTTCACAGCACTCCTGACGGGAGCTTCTCGAGTTTGCCGATGTATTTCGCCTGTTGACCACGCATTTGGCTACCTTAAGAGAGTCATAGTTACTCCTGTCAGTTGCTCCCCGTTTTACCACAGTCACAATTTCAAGCTTCCTCTAGCCAGTTCCCCTGAAGCGATACGCCATTATCTGTCAACCTATAGACTTTCACAGCACTCCTGACGAGAGCTTCTTGAGTTTGCCGATGTATTTCGCCTGTTGACCACGCATTTGGCTACCTTAAGAGAGTCATAGTTACTCCTGTCAGTTGCTCCCCGTTTTACCACAGTCACATTTTCAAACTTCCTCTAGCCAGGTCACCTGAAGCGATACGCCATTATCTGTCGATATAAAGACTGTCACAGTACTCCTGACGGGAGCTTCTCGAGTTTGCCGATGTATTTCGCCTCTTGACGAGGCATTTGGCTACCTTAAAAGAGTCATAGTTACTCCTGTCAGTTACTCCCCGTTTTACAACAGCCACATCTACAAGCTTACTCTGGCCAGTTTACCAGAGGCGATACGCCAATATCTGTCAACATAAAGACTTTCACAGCACTCCTGATGGGAGCTTCTCGAGTTTGTCGATGTATTTCTCCGGTTGACGAGGCATTTGGCTACCTTAAGAGAGTCATAGTTACTTCTGTCAGTTGCTCCCCGTTTTTCCACAGTCACATTTTCAAGCTTCCTCTAGCCAGTTCACCTGACGCGATAGGCCATTGTTTGTCAACCTAATGTCTTTCACAGTACTCCTGCCGGCAGCTTCTCGAGTTTGCCGATGTATTTCGCCTGTTGAGGAGGCATTTGGATACCTTAAGAGAGTCATAGTTACTCCTGTCAGTTGCTCCCCGTTTTACCACAGTCACAGTTTCAAACTTCCTCTAGCCAGGTCACCTGAAGCGATACGCCATTATCTGTCGACATAAAGACTGTCACAGTACTCCTGCCGGGAGCTTCTCGAGTTTGCCGATGTATTTCGCCTCTTGACGAGGCATTTGGCTACCTTAAGAGAGTCATAGTTACTCCTGTCAGTTACTCCCCGTTTTACAACAGTCACATCTACAAGCTTACTCTGGCCAGTTCACCTGAAGCGATACGCCATTATCTGTCAACCTATAGACTTTCACAGCACTCCTGACGGGAGCTTCTCGAGTTTGCCGATGTATTTCGCCTGTTGACCACGCATTTGGCTACCTTAAGAGAGTCATAGTTACTCCTGTCAGTTGCTCCCCGTTTTACCACAGTCACAATTTCAAGCTTCCTCTAGCCAGTTCCCCTGAAGCGATACGCCATTATCTGTCAACCTATAGACTTTCACAGCACTCCTGACGAGAGCTTCTTGAGTTTGCCGATGTATTTCGCCTGTTGACCACGCATTTGGCTACCTTAAGAGAGTCATAGTTACTCCTGTCAGTTGCTCCCCGTTTTACCACAGTCACAATTTCAAGCTTCCTCTAGCCAGTTCCCCTGAAGCGATACGCAATTATCTGCCAACCTAAAGACTTTCACAGCACTCCTGATGGGAGCTTCTCGAGTTTGCCGAGGTATTTCTCCGGTTGACGAGGCATTTGGCTACCTTAAGTGAGTCATAGTTACTCCTGTCAGTTGCTCCCCGTTATACCACAGCCACATTTTCAAGCTTCCTCTAGCCAGTTCACCTGACGCGATACGCCATTGTCTGTCAATCTAATGTCTTTCACAGTACTCCTGCCGGGAGCTTCTCGAGTTTGCCGATGTATTTCGCCTGTTGAGGAGGCATTTGGATACCTTAAGAGAGTCATAGTTACTCCTGTCAGTTGCTCCCCGTTTTACCACAGTCACATTTTCAAACTTCCTCTAGCCAGGTCACCTGAAGCGATACGCCATTATCTGTCGATATAAAGACTGTCACAGTACTCCTGACGGGAGCTTCTCGAGTTTGCCGATGTATTTCGCCTCTTGACGAGGCATTTGGCTACCTTAAAAGAGTCATAGTTACTCCTGTCAGTTACTCCCCGTTTTACAACAGCCACATCTACAAGCTTACTCTGGCCAGTTTACCAGAGGCGATACGCCAATATCTGTCAACATAAAGACTTTCAAAGCACTCCTGATGGGAGCTTCTCGAGTTTGTCGATGTATTTCTCCGGTTGACGAGGCATTTGGCTACCTTAAGAGAGTCATAGTTACTCCTGTCAGTTGCTCCCCGTTTTTCCACAGTCACATTTTCAAGCTTCCTCTAGCCAGTTCACCTGACGAGATAGGCCATTGTTTGTCAACCTAATGTCTTTCACAGTACTCCTGCCGGCAGCTTCTCGAGTTTGCCGATGTATTTCGCCTGTTGAGGAGGCATTTGGATACCTTAAGAGAGTCATAGTTACTCCTGTCAGTTGCTCCCCGTTTTACCACAGTCACAGTTTCAAACTTCCTCTAGCCAGGTCACCTGAAGCGATACGCCATTATCTGTCGACATAAAGACTGTCACAGTACTCCTGCCGGGAGCTTCTCGAGTTTGCCGATGTATTTCGCCTCTTGACGAGGCATTTGGCTACCTTAAGAGAGTCATAGTTACGCCATTATCTGTCAACCTATAGACTTTCACAGCACTCCTGACGAGAGCTTCTTGAGTTTGCCGATGTATTTCGCCTGTTGACCACGCATTTGGCTACCTTAAGAGAGTCATAGTTACTCCTGTCAGTTGCTCCCCGTTTTACCACAGTCACATTTTCAAACTTCCTCTAGCCAGGTCACCTGAAGCGATACGCCATTATCTGTCGATATAAAGACTGTCACAGTACTCCTGACGGGAGCTTCTCGAGTTTGCCGATGTATTTCGCCTCTTGACGAGGCATTTGGCTATACAGCCGTCTTTATTCACAAATACAGTGAATAACACAAGGTAATACATAACACTCTTAATCTATTGCGCCTTGCTCCCCGAGAGGAGCTCACAAGGGCGCCGGTTACCGATGTTGTGTAACCGCTGTTACCTTAATATTAATCACAGTATCACAAGTTACATACAAAATTTGAATAAAGAGCGGAATTGCTCCCGATATTGAAGCCCCGGGAGTCGGGGCAAACTAACCTAAAACTAACCGACTAACTAGCCTACGCCCTCCCTGTACTTCGGCCTGGACGACGTCATATTTTCGAACAGGCCGAAGATCCACGTCGTTCCACAGAGCACCCGCGTGCTGATGGTGCTTATCTCCCGCCTGCGGAAGCCAAGTTGTAGGAGCTGGCGGGCTGATGTAGGTGCCCAAGTCCCCCTCCAGTTCAGGGTCACTGTTCTAAACTGTATGCTGCTGGCTGCAGGTCGGAGAGCGCCGACGGCTTGCCGCACCGACGGGACGTCGTATTTCGCCGCCTTCTGCCGATGACACCAGTCGGTGTCAAGATGGTCGCCGACGATCTGTGCGTCGATGACATGCACCACGCCGTCCTTAGACGCCACAACGTCGGGCTTGCGGACTCCCTCTGGTGTACGAAGGTGTGGCTCGACAGACACGTCGAACCCTCGTTGAGCCAGCCCGCGCGCGACGTATTTCACAACCGCGTCATGTCGTCGCACCCGGGCTCGGCTGGTCAGCCCGCAGCCCTGGACGACGTGGTTTGCGGTCTCGACGGCGTTGCATCTTGCGCGACACATCTTCTCCCTGTCTCGGCCGCGACTCCTGCGCGCTTTGGATGGTAGAGCGTTAATGCGCGTGCGGATGCACGCGACGTAGTCACGGCCAGACAGGAAGCGACTGGTGTCCTCGACCCAGCTGTGTTGGCCTGATGTCCTGGCTGACGACGAAAGAGCTGCCCCGTCGAAGGAAACATGCAGGCGCGCCGCCCACATCTCACCAACTGTCGCAGCCGTTGGCAGCAGATGGCCCTCCCACGTCAGGTGTCGTTCAAGCGCCGCCACTTCGTGTCGTGCCTCCCCCAGGTCTGCGTCGGTGGTGGTGGTCTCGAGCTGCAACAGGATGAGGAGCCTGCCCCGCCTCAGGGTTGGCCCTATCCAGCGGGCTGATGGAATCCCAAGGCCCCCATGGGCAATTGGAGCGTGAAAGTAGCCCAAGGGGGTGTCGGCTGGGAGGCGGAACCATCTCCTCACGGCGGCTCGGACGCAATTGTCCATGGCCTTGAGCGCACCGATGCGGGTGCGACTCAGTGCTAGGCCATGATACAGGCCCGGGAGAAGGACCTCACGAAGTGCAAAGAGCCGCTGCTGCGGCTTCAGCGGCGCCCGCGTGATGATCGACAGCTGCTCCTCGATGTGGTGCCTCGGATGGAAGAGACACCGCCCAGAGGAGGAGAACTGCAGTCCCAGGTAGCGGAAGGTCTCACCCACTCCCAACGCCGGCATGGTGGTTTCGCCGGCCGTGAAGGTGACGCTCGCATCCACTTTTACTTTCTTCTCGCGGCCGGACGCCACGAGTGCGAGGGTGAGACACTTCCGCGGGTTAACCCGCAGCCCCAGCTGGTCGAGGGCTGCCACTGCTGCGTTGATAAGGGACTGCAGGCCCCCCCTCGTGGAGGCGAAGAGCAGGATGTCATCCGCGAAGGCCGCCGCGTTCGTCTGGCGGCCCAACACCTTGACACCTACGTGAGAGGGCAGTTGACCTAGAACATAATCAACAGCGAAATTGAACAGGAGAGGGGACAGAGGATCTCCTTGCCGAACACCTCTTGCTGGCCGCACGGCCGGGGACTCGTCGCCACCCCCCGCAATTACCGTCGTGCTGTCCGCATAGCAGCCCTCGACGTAGTCAATGAATTCGTCCGGCAGACCATGGGCTTTAAGCACAGGACGCAAAGCCGCATGGTCCAACGAATCGAACGCCTTGGACACATCGAGGGATGCCATGAACACAGAACGACAGCGGCGGACGGCGCCGACGAGTATCCGGTCGAGGAGGAAAGTATTCTCCAGCATCCCATCCCTTGGGATGAAAGCCCGCTGACGTTCGTCCACAGCACACATCTGCATAAGGCGAGTCGCCAGAACCTTATGGAAGGTTCGGGCTAGCACCGAGCAGACGGTGATGGGCCGAAAGTCAGCGGGGGATGCTGGGGCGGCTGTCTTAGGGAGCAAAGAGGTCCTGGCTCGGAGGAGGGAAGGGGGAAGCTTGCGGGTAAGCAGGAAAAGGTTTAGGAGTTTGGTGGTGACCTCCGCTGGAAGGCGGCGCAGCTGCACCGGCGAGAGGCCGTCAGGGCCGGCAACGGAGCCTCTGGGCGGCAAGGCGGCCGCAACCTCTTCTGCAGTGATCGGCCTCCATAGGCGCTCAAAGTCAACAGACTCCGAGCGCGGGAGAAGCCGATCGGGAATGGAGCCAGCGTTGGAAGGTGGCTCTGTCGTGAAGAGGCTGCGCCAGAAGTCCACCAGCCCTGGGATGTTCGACGGCGGCTGGAGCAGGGTGCCATCCAGGAGGCCACGCACGCAGCGCGCGCGATTCCTCCTGAAGGCATCCTGACATCTGGCATATTCCCACCGGCGGCGCTTCCGCTTGGAGAGCGGAGGGCCACCACCAGACCGCTGCTTGGATGGCGGGCGCGACGTCTTCCTCTTCCTTGCTTCTGCTTCCTCAGAGCCGACAGCTCGGAGGGCCTCAGGCAGCCCAGCCGCGACCACTGCCAACGGCGTACCCGGCCCCAAACGCACAAGGTCGTCCAGGGCCGAGAAGCGCGCGGCCGACCGCGGCAGGCCGGCGAGGTGCCTCCATATGGCTTCGTCGACTACAGATGTTTGTGGCGGGCGCTCAAGCTCCGGCGGAGAGGGTGGCCCCTCCGGCAGCGACTCCGGGACGGGTGAATGGCGCAGACCATGCTGCGTCTGTTGTTCCCGCCTCAGCTCCTCTACGTATTCCCGCACCATCGTCCTGTGTGCCACCGTCCTCCTCCTGCACTTGATGGCATCCAGGGTACGGTGCGGAAACAGGGGTAGAAGCTCCTGGTTTGCAAAGAGGACTTTGGAGTCACTGGCACAGAGAAGCCTAGCCTCCGCCAGGGCGAGCTCCCGCATTTCTTCTTCCGCCCACCGAGCTCGCTTCCTATCAGTTGCAATCTCCGCATTTGCCGCTTCCGGATGGGCGCGGCGGCGGTGTTGTCCGAGCCCGATCTTGCTGCGGAAGGCACGGCTGCAAATGCTGCAGTGGAACCATGGCTCCACGGCCTCCTCTACTTCAGGGACGGTTGGCAGGCTAGCAGTCGGGACTGTTAGGCCGGGTCCTTCAGCGGAAGGCCCGGTACCCGTGTTTTCTTCTCTTGTTGTCCCAACATTAAGGGTTATGCGATGGAGGGCTGGTAACCCCCCAAAGCCCCAAGTGCGGACTTCCACTCTGCTTACCAGTCCTATCAAGGACTGGCGTATCGGCGGGCCCACGGGAAGGGGGGAAGCCGCAGGCAAGGAGAGGCTAAGAGGGCATGGCCCATGTATTGCGCTTCACTTGCCCAGTAACTATGAGAGTCATAGTTACTCCCGTCCTGTTATAGTCATAGTTACTCCTGTCAGTTACTCCCCGTTTTACAACAGCCACATCTACAAGCTTACTCTGGCCAGTTTACCAGAGGCGATACGCCAATATCTGTCAACATAAAGACTTTCACAGCACTCCTGATGGGAGCTTCTCGAGTTTGTCGATGTATTTCTCCGGTTGACGAGGCATTTGGCTACCTTAAGAGAGTCATAGTTACTCCTGTCAGTTGCTCCCCGTTTTTCCACAGTCACATTTTCAAGCTTCCTCTAGCCAGTTCACCTGACGCGATAGGCCATTGTTTGTCAACCTAATGTCTTTCACAGTACTCCTGCCGGCAGCTTCTCGAGTTTGCCGATGTATTTCGCCTGTTGAGGAGGCATTTGGATACCTTAAGAGAGTCATAGTTACTCCTGTCAGTTGCTCCCCGTTTTACCACAGTCACAGTTTCAAACTTCCTCTAGCCAGGTCACCTGAAGCGATACGCCATTATCTGTCGATATAAAGACTGTCACAGTACTCCTGACGGGAGCTTCTCGAGTTTGCCGATGTATTTCGCCTCTTGACGAGGCATTTGGCTACCTTAAAAGAGTCATAGTTACTCCTGTCAGTTACTCCCCGTTTTACAACAGCCACATCTACAAGCTTACTCTGGCCAGTTTACCAGAGGCGATACGCCAATATCTGTCAACATAAAGACTTTCACAGCACTCCTGATGGGAGCTTCTCGAGTTTGTCGATGTATTTCTCCGGTTGACGAGGCATTTGGCTACCTTAAGAGAGTCATAGTTACTTCTGTCAGTTGCTCCCCGTTTTTCCACAGTCACATTTTCAAGCTTCCTCTAGCCAGTTCACCTGACGCGATAGGCCATTGTTTGTCAACCTAATGTCTTTCACAGTACTCCTGCCGGCAGCTTCTCGAGTTTGCCGATGTATTTCGCCTCTTGACGAGGCATTTGGCTACCTTAAAAGAGTCATAGTTACTCCTGTCAGTTACTCCCCGTTTTACAACAGCCACATCTACAAGCTTACTCTGGCCAGTTTACCAGAGGCGATACGCCATTATCTGTCAACCTATAGACTTTCACAGCACTCCTGACGAGAGCTTCTTGAGTTTGCCGATGTATTTCGCCTGTTGACCACGCATTTGGCTACCTTAAGAGAGTCATAGTTACTCCTGTCAGTTGCTCCCCGTTTTACCACAGTCACATTTTCAAACTTCCTCTAGCCAGGTCACCTGAAGCGATACGCCATTATCTGTCGATATAAAGACTGTCACAGTACTCCTGACGGGAGCTTCTCGAGTTTGCCGATGTATTTCGCCTCTTGACGAGGCATTTGGCTACCTTAAAAGAGTCATAGTTACTCCTGTCAGTTACTCCCCGTTTTACAACAGCCACATCTACAAGCTTACTCTGGCCAGTTTACCAGAGGCGATACGCCAATATCTGTCAACATAAAGACTTTCACAGCACTCCTGATGGGAGCTTCTCGAGTTTGTCGATGTATTTCTCCGGTTGACGAGGCATTTGGCTACCTTAAGAGAGTCATAGTTACTTCTGTCAGTTGCTCCCCGTTTTTCCACAGTCACATTTTCAAGCTTCCTCTAGCCAGTTCACCTGACGCGATAGGCCATTGTTTGTCAACCTAATGTCTTTCACAGTACTCCTGCCGGCAGCTTCTCGAGTTTGCCGATGTATTTCGCCTGTTGAGGAGGCATTTGGATACCTTAAGAGAGTCATAGTTACTCCTGTCAGTTGCTCCCCGTTTTACCACAGTCACAGTTTCAAACTTCCTCTAGCCAGGTCACCTGAAGCGATACGCCATTATCTGTCGACATAAAGACTGTCACAGTACTCCTGCCGGGAGCTTCTCGAGTTTGCCGATGTATTTCGCCTCTTGACGAGGCATTTGGCTACCTTAAGAGAGTCATAGTTACTCCTGTCAGTTACTCCCCGTTTTACAACAGTCACATCTACAAGCTTACTCTGGCCAGTTCACCTGAAGCGATACGCCATTATCTGTCAACCTATAGACTTTCACAGCACTCCTGACGGGAGCTTCTCGAGTTTGCCGATGTATTTCGCCTGTTGACCACGCATTTGGCTACCTTAAGAGAGTCATAGTTACTCCTGTCAGTTGCTCCCCGTTTTACCACAGTCACAATTTCAAGCTTCCTCTAGCCAGTTCCCCTGAAGCGATACGCCATTATCTGTCAACCTATAGACTTTCACAGCACTCCTGACGAGAGCTTCTTGAGTTTGCCGATGTATTTCGCCTGTTGACCACGCATTTGGCTACCTTAAGAGAGTCATAGTTACTCCTGTCAGTTGCTCCCCGTTTTACCACAGTCACAATTTCAAGCTTCCTCTAGCCAGTTCCCCTGAAGCGATACGCCATTATCTGTCAACCTATAGACTTTCACAGCACTCCTGACGAGAGCTTCTTGAGTTTGCCGATGTATTTCGCCTGTTGACCACGCATTTGGCTACCTTAAGAGAGTCATAGTTACTCCTGACAGTTGCTCCCCGTTTTACCACAGTCACAATTTCAAGCTTCCTCTAGCCAGTTCCCCTGAAGCGATACGCCATTATCTGCCAACCTAAAGACTTTCACAGCACTCCTGATGGGAGCTTCTCGAGTTTGCCGAGGTATTTCTCCGGTTGACGAGGCATTTGGCTACCTTAAGAGAGTCATTGTTACTCCTGTCAGTTGCTCCCCGTTATACCACAGTCACATTTTCAAGCTTCCTCTAGCCAGTTCACCTAACGCGATACGCCATTGTCTGTCAACCTAATGTCTTCCACAGTACTCCTGCCGGGAGCTTCTCGAGTTTGCCGATGTATTTCGCCTGTTGAGGAGGCATTTGGCTACCTTAAGAGAGTCATAGTTACTCCTGTCAGTGACTACCCGTTTTACAACAGCCACATCTACAAGCTTACTCTGGCCAGTTTACCAGAGGCGATACGCCCATATCTGTCAACATAAAGACTTTCACAGCACTCCTGATGGGAGCTTCTCGAGTTTTCCGATGTATTTCGCCTCCTGACGAGGCATTTGGCTACCTTAAGAGAGTCATAGTTACTCCTGTCAGTTGCTCCAGGATTTACCACAGTCACATTTTCAAGGTTTCACTAGCCAGTTCACCTGAAGCGATACGCCATTATCTGTCAACCTATAGACTTTCACAGCACTCCTGATGGGAGCTTCTCGAGGTTGCCGATGTATTTCGCCTGTTGACCACGCATTTGGCTACCTTAAGTGAGTCATAGTTACTCCTGTCAGTTGCTCCCCGTTTTACCACAGTCACAATTTCAAGCTTCCTCTAGCCAGTTCCCCCGAAGCGATACGCCATTATCTGTCAACCTATAGACTTTCACAGCACTCCTGACGGGAGCTTCTCGAGTTTGCCGATGTATTTCGCCTGTTGACCACGCATTTGGCTGCCTTAAGAGAGTCATAGTTACTCCTGTCAGTTGCTCCCCGTTATACCACAGTCACAATTTCAAGCTTCCTCTAGCCAGTTCCCCTGAAGCGATACGCCATTATCTGTCAACCTATAGACTTTCACAGCACTCCTGACGAGAGCTTCTTGAGTTTGCCGATGTATTTCGCCTGTTGACCACGCATTTGGCTACCTTAAGAGAGTCATAGTTACTCCTGTCAGTTGCTCCCCGTTTTACCACAGTCACATTTTCAAACTTCCTCTAGCCAGGTCACCTGAAGCGATACGCCATTATCTGTCGATATAAAGACTGTCACAGTACTCCTGACGGGAGCTTCTCGAGTTTGCCGATGTATTTCGCCTCTTGACGAGGCATTTGGCTACCTTAAAAGAGTCATAGTTACTCCTGTCAGTTACTCCCCGTTTTACAACAGCCACATCTACAAGCTTACTCTGGCCAGTTTACCAGAGGCGATACGCCATTATCTGTCAACCTATAGACTTTCGCAGCACTCCTGATGGGAGCTTCTCGAGGTTGCCGATGTATTTCGCCTGTTGACCACGCATTTGGCTACCTTAAGTGAGTCATAGTTACTCCTGTCAGTTGCTCCCCGTTTTACCACAGTCACAATTTCAAGCTTCCTCTAGCCAGTTCCCCTGAAGCGATACGCCATTATCTGTAAACCTATAGACTTTCACAGCACTCCTGACGGGAGCTTCTCGAGTTTGCCGATGTATTTCGCCTGTTGACCACGCATTTGGCTACCTTAAGAGAGTCATAGTTACTCCTGTCAGTTGCTCCCCGTTTTACCACAGTCACAATTTCAAGCTTCCTCTAGCCAGTTCCCCTGAAGCGATACGCCATTATCTGTCAACCTATAGACTTTCACAGCACTCCTGACGAGAGCTTCTTGAGTTTGCCGATGTATTTCGCCTGTTGACCACGCATTTGGCTACCTTAAGAGAGTCATAGTTACTCCTGTCAGTTGCTCCCCGTTTTACCACAGTCACATTTTCAAACTTCCTCTAGCCAGGTCACCTGAAGCGATACGCCATTATCTGTCGATATAAAGACTGTCACAGTACTCCTGACGGGAGCTTCTCGAGTTTGCCGATGTATTTCGCCTCTTGACGAGGCATTTGGCTACCTTAAAAGAGTCATAGTTACTCCTGTCAGTTACTCCCCGTTTTACAACAGCCACATCTACAAGCTTACTCTGGCCAGTTTACCAGAGGCGATACGCCAATATCTGTCAACATAAAGACTTTCACAGCACTCCTGATGGGAGCTTCTCGAGTTTGTCGATGTATTTCTCCGGTTGACGAGGCATTTGGCTACCTTAAGAGAGTCATAGTTACTTCTGTCAGTTGCTCCCCGTTTTTCCACAGTCACATTTTCAAGCTTCCTCTAGCCAGTTCACCTGACGCGATAGGCCATTGTTTGTCAACCTAATGTCTTTCACAGTACTCCTGCCGGCAGCTTCTCGAGTTTGCCGATGTATTTCGCCTGTTGAGGAGGCATTTGGATACCTTAAGAGAGTCATAGTTACTCCTGTCAGTTGCTCCCCGTTTTACCACAGTCACAGTTTCAAACTTCCTCTAGCCAGGTCACCTGAAGCGATACGCCATTATCTGTCGACATAAAGACTGTCACAGTACTCCTGCCGGGAGCTTCTCGAGTTTGCCGATGTATTTCGCCTCTTGACGAGGCATTTGGCTACCTTAAGAGAGTCATAGTTACTCCTGTCAGTTACTCCCCGTTTTACAACAGTCACATCTACAAGCTTACTCTGGCCAGTTCACCTGAAGCGATACGCCATTATCTGTCAACCTATAGACTTTCACAGCACTCCTGACGGGAGCTTCTCGAGTTTGCCGATGTATTTCGCCTGTTGACCACGCATTTGGCTACCTTAAGAGAGTCATAGTTACTCCTGTCAGTTGCTCCCCGTTTTACCACAGTCACAATTTCAAGCTTCCTCTAGCCAGTTCCCCTGAAGCGATACGCCATTATCTGTCAACCTATAGACTTTCACAGCACTCCTGACGAGAGCTTCTTGAGTTTGCCGATGTATTTCGCCTGTTGACCACGCATTTGGCTACCTTAAGAGAGTCATAGTTACTCCTGTCAGTTGCTCCCCGTTTTACCACAGTCACAATTTCAAGCTTCCTCTAGCCAGTTCCCCTGAAGCGATACGCAATTATCTGCCAACCTAAAGACTTTCACAGCACTCCTGATGGGAGCTTCTCGAGTTTGCCGAGGTATTTCTCCGGTTGACGAGGCATTTGGCTACCTTAAGTGAGTCATAGTTACTCCTGTCAGTTGCTCCCCGTTATACCACAGTCACATTTTCAAGCTTCCTCTAGCCAGTTCACCTGACGCGATACGCCATTGTCTGTCAATCTAATGTCTTTCACAGTACTCCTGCCGGGAGCTTCTCGAGTTTGCCGATGTATTTCGCCTGTTGAGGAGGCATTTGGATACCTTAAGAGAGTCATAGTTACTCCTGTCAGTTGCTCCCCGTTTTACCACAGTCACATTTTCAAACTTCCTCTAGCCAGGTCACCTGAAGCGATACGCCATTATCTGTCGATATAAAGACTGTCACAGTACTCCTGACGGGAGCTTCTCGAGTTTGCCGATGTATTTCGCCTCTTGACGAGGCATTTGGCTACCTTAAAAGAGTCATAGTTACTCCTGTCAGTTACTCCCCGTTTTACAACAGCCACATCTACAAGCTTACTCTGGCCAGTTTACCAGAGGCGATACGCCAATATCTGTCAACATAAAGACTTTCAAAGCACTCCTGATGGGAGCTTCTCGAGTTTGTCGATGTATTTCTCCGGTTGACGAGGCATTTGGCTACCTTAAGAGAGTCATAGTTACTCCTGTCAGTTGCTCCCCGTTTTTCCACAGTCACATTTTCAAGCTTCCTCTAGCCAGTTCACCTGACGAGATAGGCCATTGTTTGTCAACCTAATGTCTTTCACAGTACTCCTGCCGGCAGCTTCTCGAGTTTGCCGATGTATTTCGCCTGTTGAGGAGGCATTTGGATACCTTAAGAGAGTCATAGTTACTCCTGTCAGTTGCTCCCCGTTTTACCACAGTCACAGTTTCAAACTTCCTCTAGCCAGGTCACCTGAAGCGATACGCCATTATCTGTCGACATAAAGACTGTCACAGTACTCCTGCCGGGAGCTTCTCGAGTTTGCCGATGTATTTCGCCTCTTGACGAGGCATTTGGCTACCTTAAGAGAGTCATAGTTACGCCATTATCTGTCAACCTATAGACTTTCACAGCACTCCTGACGAGAGCTTCTTGAGTTTGCCGATGTATTTCGCCTGTTGACCACGCATTTGGCTACCTTAAGAGAGTCATAGTTACTCCTGTCAGTTGCTCCCCGTTTTACCACAGTCACATTTTCAAACTTCCTCTAGCCAGGTCACCTGAAGCGATACGCCATTATCTGTCGATATAAAGACTGTCACAGTACTCCTGACGGGAGCTTCTCGAGTTTGCCGATGTATTTCGCCTCTTGACGAGGCATTTGGCTACCTTAAAAGAGTCATAGTTACTCCTGTCAGTTACTCCCCGTTTTACAACAGCCACATCTACAAGCTTACTCTGGCCAGTTTACCAGAGGCGATACGCCAATATCTGTCAACATAAAGACTTTCACAGCACTCCTGATGGGAGCTTCTCGAGTTTGTCGATGTATTTCTCCGGTTGACGAGGCATTTGGCTACCTTAAGAGAGTCATAGTTACTCCTGTCAGTTGCTCCCCGTTTTTCCACAGTCACATTTTCAAGCTTCCTCTAGCCAGTTCACCTGACGCGATAGGCCATTGTTTGTCAACCTAATGTCTTTCACAGTACTCCTGCCGGCAGCTTCTCGAGTTTGCCGATGTATTTCGCCTGTTGAGGAGGCATTTGGATCCCTTAAGAGAGTCATAGTTACTCCTGTCAGTTGCTCCCCGTTTTACCACAGTCACAGTTTCAAACTTCCTCTAGCCAGGTCACCTGAAGCGATACGCCATTATCTGTCGACATAAAGACTGTCACAGTACTCCTGCCGGGAGCTTCTCGAGTTTGCCGATGTATTTCGCCTCTTGACGAGGCATTTGGCTACCTTAAGAGAGTCATAGTTACTCCTGTCAGTTACTCCCCGTTTTACAACAGTCACATCTACAAGCTTACTCTGGCCAGTTCACCTGAAGCGATACGCCATTATCTGTCAACCTATAGACTTTCACAGCACTCCTGACGGGAGCTTCTCGAGTTTGCCGATGTATTTCGCCTGTTGACCACGCATTTGGCTACCTTAAGAGAGTCATAGTTACTCCTGTCAGTTGCTCCCCGTTTTACCACAGTCACAATTTCAAGCTTCCTCTAGCCAGTTCCCCTGAAGCGATACGCCATTATCTGTCAACCTATAGACTTTCACAGCACTCCTGACGAGAGCTTCTTGAGTTTGCCGATGTATTTCGCCTGTTGACCACGCATTTGGCTACCTTAAGAGAGTCATAGTTACTCCTGTCAGTTGCTCCCCGTTTTACCACAGTCACAATTTCAAGCTTCCTCTAGCCAGTTCCCCTGAAGCGATACGCAATTATCTGCCAACCTAAAGACTTTCACAGCACTCCTGATGGGAGCTTCTCGAGTTTGCCGAGGTATTTCTCCGGTTGACGAGGCATTTGGGTACCTTAAGTGAGTCATAGTTACTCCTGTCAGTTGCTCCCCGTTATACCACAGTCACATTTTCAAGCTTCCTCTAGCCAGTTCACCTAACGCGATACGCCATTGTCTGTCAACCTAATGTCTTCCACAGTACTCCTGCCGGGAGCTTCTCGAGTTTGCCGATGTATTTCGCCTGTTGAGGAGGCATTTGGATACCTTAAGAGAGTCATAGTTACTCCTGTCAGTTGCTCCCCGTTTTAATACAGTCACATTTTCAAACTTCCTCTAGCCAGGTCACCTGAAGCGATACGCCATTATCTGTCGACATAAAGACTGTCACAGTACTCCTGCCGGGAGCTTCTCGAGTTTGCCGATGTATTTCGCCTCTTGACGAGGCATTTGGCTACCTTAAGAGAGTCATAGTTACTCCTGTCAGTGACTACCCGTTTTACAACAGCCACATCTACAAGCTTACTCTGGCCAGTTTACCAGAGGCGATACGCCCATATCTGTCAACATAAAGACTTTCACAGCACTCCTGATGGGAGCTTCTCGAGTTTTCCGATGTATTTCGCCTCCTGACGAGGCGTTTGGCTACCTTAAGAGAGTCATAGTTACTCCTGTCAGTTGCTCCAGGATTTACCACAGTCACATTTTCAAGGTTTCACTAGCCAGTTCACCTGAAGCGATACGCCATTATCTGTCAACCTATAGACTTTCACAGCACTCCTGATGGGAGCTTCTCGAGTTTGTCGATGTATTTCTCCGGTTGACGAGGCATTTGGCTACCTTAAGAGAGTCATAGTTACTCCTGTCAGTTGCTCCCCGTTTTTCCACAGTCACATTTTCAAGCTTCCTCTAGCCAGTTCACCTGACGCGATAGGCCATTGTTTGTCAACCTAATGTCTTTCACAGTACTCCTGCCGGCAGCTTCTCGAGTTTGCCGATGTATTTCGCCTGTTGAGGAGGCATTTGGATCCCTTAAGAGAGTCATAGTTACTCCTGTCAGTTGCTCCCCGTTTTACCACAGTCACAGTTTCAAACTTCCTCTAGCCAGGTCACCTGAAGCGATACGCCATTATCTGTCGACATAAAGACTGTCACAGTACTCCTGCCGGGAGCTTCTCGAGTTTGCCGATGTATTTCGCCTCTTGACGAGGCATTTGGCTACCTTAAGAGAGTCATAGTTACTCCTGTCAGTTACTCCCCGTTTTACAACAGTCACATCTACAAGCTTACTCTGGCCAGTTCACCTGAAGCGATACGCCATTATCTGTCAACCTATAGACTTTCACAGCACTCCTGACGGGAGCTTCTCGAGTTTGCCGATGTATTTCGCCTGTTGACCACGCATTTGGCTACCTTAAGAGAGTCATAGTTACTCCTGTCAGTTGCTCCCCGTTTTACCACAGTCACAATTTCAAGCTTCCTCTAGCCAGTTCCCCTGAAGCGATACGCCATTATCTGTCAACCTATAGACTTTCACAGCACTCCTGACGAGAGCTTCTTGAGTTTGCCGATGTATTTCGCCTGTTGACCACGCATTTGGCTACCTTAAGAGAGTCATAGTTACTCCTGTCAGTTGCTCCCCGTTTTACCACAGTCACAATTTCAAGCTTCCTCTAGCCAGTTCCCCTGAAGCGATACGCAATTATCTGCCAACCTAAAGACTTTCACAGCACTCCTGATGGGAGCTTCTCGAGTTTGCCGAGGTATTTCTCCGGTTGACGAGGCATTTGGCTACCTTAAGTGAGTCATAGTTACTCCTGTCAGTTGCTCCCCGTTATACCACAGTCACATTTTCAAGCTTCCTCTAGCCAGTTCACCTGACGCGATACGCCATTGTCTGTCAATCTAATGTCTTTCACAGTACTCCTGCCGGGAGCTTCTCGAGTTTGCCGATGTATTTCGCCTGTTGAGGAGGCATTTGGATACCTTAAGAGAGTCATAGTTACTCCTGTCAGTTGCTCCCCGTTTTACCACAGTCACATTTTCAAACTTCCTCTAGCCAGGTCACCTGAAGCGATACGCCATTATCTGTCGATATAAAGACTGTCACAGTACTCCTGACGGGAGCTTCTCGAGTTTGCCGATGTATTTCGCCTCTTGACGAGGCATTTGGCTACCTTAAAAGAGTCATAGTTACTCCTGTCAGTTACTCCCCGTTTTACAACAGCCACATCTACAAGCTTACTCTGGCCAGTTTACCAGAGGCGATACGCCAATATCTGTCAACATAAAGACTTTCAAAGCACTCCTGATGGGAGCTTCTCGAGTTTGTCGATGTATTTCTCCGGTTGACGAGGCATTTGGCTACCTTAAGAGAGTCATAGTTACTCCTGTCAGTTGCTCCCCGTTTTTCCACAGTCACATTTTCAAGCTTCCTCTAGCCAGTTCACCTGACGAGATAGGCCATTGTTTGTCAACCTAATGTCTTTCACAGTACTCCTGCCGGCAGCTTCTCGAGTTTGCCGATGTATTTCGCCTGTTGAGGAGGCATTTGGATACCTTAAGAGAGTCATAGTTACTCCTGTCAGTTGCTCCCCGTTTTACCACAGTCACAGTTTCAAACTTCCTCTAGCCAGGTCACCTGAAGCGATACGCCATTATCTGTCGACATAAAGACTGTCACAGTACTCCTGCCGGGAGCTTCTCGAGTTTGCCGATGTATTTCGCCTCTTGACGAGGCATTTGGCTACCTTAAGAGAGTCATAGTTACGCCATTATCTGTCAACCTATAGACTTTCACAGCACTCCTGACGAGAGCTTCTTGAGTTTGCCGATGTATTTCGCCTGTTGACCACGCATTTGGCTACCTTAAGAGAGTCATAGTTACTCCTGTCAGTTGCTCCCCGTTTTACCACAGTCACATTTTCAAACTTCCTCTAGCCAGGTCACCTGAAGCGATACGCCATTATCTGTCGATATAAAGACTGTCACAGTACTCCTGACGGGAGCTTCTCGAGTTTGCCGATGTATTTCGCCTCTTGACGAGGCATTTGGCTACCTTAAAAGAGTCATAGTTACTCCTGTCAGTTACTCCCCGTTTTACAACAGCCACATCTACAAGCTTACTCTGGCCAGTTTACCAGAGGCGATACGCCAATATCTGTCAACATAAAGACTTTCACAGCACTCCTGATGGGAGCTTCTCGAGTTTGTCGATGTATTTCTCCGGTTGACGAGGCATTTGGCTACCTTAAGAGAGTCATAGTTACTCCTGTCAGTTGCTCCCCGTTTTTCCACAGTCACATTTTCAAGCTTCCTCTAGCCAGTTCACCTGACGCGATAGGCCATTGTTTGTCAACCTAATGTCTTTCACAGTACTCCTGCCGGCAGCTTCTCGAGTTTGCCGATGTATTTCGCCTGTTGAGGAGGCATTTGGATCCCTTAAGAGAGTCATAGTTACTCCTGTCAGTTGCTCCCCGTTTTACCACAGTCACAGTTTCAAACTTCCTCTAGCCAGGTCACCTGAAGCGATACGCCATTATCTGTCGACATAAAGACTGTCACAGTACTCCTGCCGGGAGCTTCTCGAGTTTGCCGATGTATTTCGCCTCTTGACGAGGCATTTGGCTACCTTAAGAGAGTCATAGTTACTCCTGTCAGTTACTCCCCGTTTTACAACAGTCACATCTACAAGCTTACTCTGGCCAGTTCACCTGAAGCGATACGCCATTATCTGTCAACCTATAGACTTTCACAGCACTCCTGACGGGAGCTTCTCGAGTTTGCCGATGTATTTCGCCTGTTGACCACGCATTTGGCTACCTTAAGAGAGTCATAGTTACTCCTGTCAGTTGCTCCCCGTTTTACCACAGTCACAATTTCAAGCTTCCTCTAGCCAGTTCCCCTGAAGCGATACGCCATTATCTGTCAACCTATAGACTTTCACAGCACTCCTGACGAGAGCTTCTTGAGTTTGCCGATGTATTTCGCCTGTTGACCACGCATTTGGCTACCTTAAGAGAGTCATAGTTACTCCTGTCAGTTGCTCCCCGTTTTACCACAGTCACAATTTCAAGCTTCCTCTAGCCAGTTCCCCTGAAGCGATACGCAATTATCTGCCAACCTAAAGACTTTCACAGCACTCCTGATGGGAGCTTCTCGAGTTTGCCGAGGTATTTCTCCGGTTGACGAGGCATTTGGGTACCTTAAGTGAGTCATAGTTACTCCTGTCAGTTGCTCCCCGTTATACCACAGTCACATTTTCAAGCTTCCTCTAGCCAGTTCACCTAACGCGATACGCCATTGTCTGTCAACCTAATGTCTTCCACAGTACTCCTGCCGGGAGCTTCTCGAGTTTGCCGATGTATTTCGCCTGTTGAGGAGGCATTTGGATACCTTAAGAGAGTCATAGTTACTCCTGTCAGTTGCTCCCCGTTTTAATACAGTCACATTTTCAAACTTCCTCTAGCCAGGTCACCTGAAGCGATACGCCATTATCTGTCGACATAAAGACTGTCACAGTACTCCTGCCGGGAGCTTCTCGAGTTTGCCGATGTATTTCGCCTCTTGACGAGGCATTTGGCTACCTTAAGAGAGTCATAGTTACTCCTGTCAGTGACTACCCGTTTTACAACAGCCACATCTACAAGCTTACTCTGGCCAGTTTACCAGAGGCGATACGCCCATATCTGTCAACATAAAGACTTTCACAGCACTCCTGATGGGAGCTTCTCGAGTTTTCCGATGTATTTCGCCTCCTGACGAGGCGTTTGGCTACCTTAAGAGAGTCATAGTTACTCCTGTCAGTTGCTCCAGGATTTACCACAGTCACATTTTCAAGGTTTCACTAGCCAGTTCACCTGAAGCGATACGCCATTATCTGTCAACCTATAGACTTTCACAGCACTCCTGATGGGAGCTTCTCGAGGTTGCCGATGTATTTCGCCTGTTGACCACGCATTTGGCTACCTTAAGAGAGTCATAGTTACTCCTGTCAGTTGCTCCCCGTTTTACCACAGTCACAATTTCAAGCTTCCTCTAGCCAGTTCCCCTGAAGCGATACGCCATTATCTGTCAACCTATAGACTTTCACAGCACTCCTGACGGGAGCTTCTTGAGTTTGCCGATGTATTTCGCCTGTTGACCACGCATTTGGCTACCTTAAGAGAGTCATAGTTACTCCTGTCAGTTGCTCCCCGTTTTACCACAGTCACAATTTCAAGCTTCCTCTAGCCAGTTCCCCTGAAGCGATACGCCATTATCTGTCAACCTATAGACTTTCACAGCACTCCTGACGGGAGCTTCTTGAGTTTGCCGATGTATTTCGCCTGTTGACCACGCATTTGGCTACCTTAAGAGAGTCATAGTTACTCCTGTCAGTTGCTCCCCGTTTTACCACAGTCACAATTTCAAGCTTCCTCTAGCCAGTTCCCCTGAAGCGATACGAAATTATCTGCCAACCTAAAGACTTTCACAGCACTCCTGACGGGAGCTTCTCGAGTTTGCCGAGGTATTTCTCCGGTTGACGAGGCATTTGGCTACCTTAAGAGAGTCATAGTTACTCCTGTCAGTTACTCCCCGTTTTACAACAGTCACATCTACAAGCTTACTCTGGCCAGTTCACCTGAAGCGATACGCCATTATCTGTCAACCTATAGACTTTCACAGCACTCCTGACGGGAGCTTCTCGAGTTTGCCGATGTATTTCGCCTGTTGACCACGCATTTGGCTACCTTAAGAGAGTCATAGTTACTCCTGTCAGTTGCTCCCCGTTTTACCACAGTCACAATTTCAAGCTTCCTCTAGCCAGTTCCCCTGAAGCGATACGCCATTATCTGTCAACCTATAGACTTTCACAGCACTCCTGACGAGAGCTTCTTGAGTTTGCCGATGTATTTCGCCTGTTGACCACGCATTTGGCTACCTTAAGAGAGTCATAGTTACTCCTGTCAGTTACTCCCCGTTTTACAACAGTCACATCTACAAGCTTACTCTGGCCAGTTCACCTGAAGCGATACGCCATTATCTGTCAACCTATAGACTTTCACAGCACTCCTGACGGGAGCTTCTCGAGTTTGTCGATGTATTTCTCCGGTTGACGAGGCATTTGGCTACCTTAAGAGAGTCATAGTTACTCCTGTCAGTTGCTCCCCGTTTTTCCACAGTCACATTTTCAAGCTTCCTCTAGCCAGTTCACCTGACGCGATAGGCCATTGTTTGTCAACCTAATGTCTTTCACAGTACTCCTGCCGGCAGCTTCTCGAGTTTGCCGATGTATTTCGCCTGTTGAGGAGGCATTTGGATACCTTAAGAGAGTCATAGTTACTCCTGTCAGTTGCTCCCCGTTTTACCACAGTCACAGTTTCAAACTTCCTCTAGCCAGGTCACCTGAAGCGATACGCCATTATCTGTCGACATAAAGACTGTCACAGTACTCCTGCCGGGAGCTTCTCGAGTTTGCCGATGTATTTCGCCTCTTGACGAGGCATTTGGCTACCTTAAGAGAGTCATAGTTACTCCTGTCAGTTACTCCCCGTTTTACAACAGTCACATCTACAAGCTTACTCTGGCCAGTTCACCTGAAGCGATACGCCATTATCTGTCAACCTATAGACTTTCACAGCACTCCTGACGGGAGCTTCTCGAGTTTGCCGATGTATTTCGCCTGTTGACCACGCATTTGGCTACCTTAAGAGAGTCATAGTTACTCCTGTCAGTTGCTCCCCGTTTTACCACAGTCACAATTTCAAGCTTCCTCTAGCCAGTTCCCCTGAAGCGATACGCCTTTATCTGTCAACCTATAGACTTTCACAGCACTCCTGACGAGAGCTTCTTGAGTTTGCCGATGTATTTCGCCTGTTGACCACGCATTTGGCTACCTTAAGAGAGTCATAGTTACTCCTGTCAGTTGCTCCCCGTTTTACCACAGTCACAATTTCAAGCTTCCTCTAGCCAGTTCCCCTGAAGCGATACGCAATTATCTGCCAACCTAAAGACTTTCACAGCACTCCTGATGGGAGCTTCTCGAGTTTGCCGAGGTATTTCTCCGGTTGACGAGGCATTTGGCTACCTTAAGTGAGTCATAGTTACTCCTGTCAGTTGCTCCCCGTTATACCACAGTCACATTTTCAAGCTTCCTCTAGCCAGTTCACCTAACGCGATACGCCATTGTCTGTCAACCTAATGTCTTCCACAGTACTCCTGCCGGGAGCTTCTCGAGTTTGCCGATGTATTTCGCCTGTTGAGGAGGCATTTGGATACCTTAAGAGAGTCATAGTTACTCCTGTCAGTTGCTCCCCGTTTTAATACAGTCACATTTTCAAACTTCCTCTAGCCAGGTCACCTGAAGCGATACGCCATTATCTGTCGACATAAAGACTGTCACAGTACTCCTGCCGGGAGCTTCTCGAGTTTGCCGATGTATTTCGCCTCTTGACGAGGCATTTGGCTACCTTAAGAGAGTCATAGTTACTCCTGTCAGTGACTACCCGTTTTACAACAGCCACATCTACAAGCTTACTCTGGCCAGTTTACCAGAGGCGATACGCCCATATCTGTCAACATAAAGACTTTCACAGCACTCCTGATGGGAGCTTCTCGAGTTTTCCGATGTATTTCGCCTCCTGACGAGGCGTTTGGCTACCTTAAGAGAGTCATAGTTACTCCTGTCAGTTGCTCCAGGATTTACCACAGTCACATTTTCAAGGTTTCACTAGCCAGTTCACCTGAAGCGATACGCCATTATCTGTCAACCTATAGACTTTCACAGCACTCCTGATGGGAGCTTCTCGAGGTTGCCGATGTATTTCGCCTGTTGACCACGCATTTGGCTACCTTAAGAGAGTCATAGTTACTCCTGTCAGTTGCTCCCCGTTTTACCACAGTCACAATTTCAAGCTTCCTCTAGCCAGTTCCCCTGAAGCGATACGCCTTTATCTGTCAACCTATAGACTTTCACAGCACTCCTGACGAGAGCTTCTTGAGTTTGCCGATGTATTTCGCCTGTTGACCACGCATTTGGCTACCTTAAGAGAGTCATAGTTACTCCTGTCAGTTGCTCCCCGTTTTACCACAGTCACAATTTCAAGCTTCCTCTAGCCAGTTCCCCTGAAGCGATACGCAATTATCTGCCAACCTAAAGACTTTCACAGCACTCCTGATGGGAGCTTCTCGAGTTTGCCGAGGTATTTCTCCGGTTGACGAGGCATTTGGCTACCTTAAGTGAGTCATAGTTACTCCTGTCAGTTGCTCCCCGTTATACCACAGTCACATTTTCAAGCTTCCTCTAGCCAGTTCACCTAACGCGATACGCCATTGTCTGTCAACCTAATGTCTTCCACAGTACTCCTGCCGGGAGCTTCTCGAGTTTGCCGATGTATTTCGCCTGTTGAGGAGGCATTTGGATACCTTAAGAGAGTCATAGTTACTCCTGTCAGTTGCTCCCCGTTTTAATACAGTCACATTTTCAAACTTCCTCTAGCCAGGTCACCTGAAGCGATACGCCATTATCTGTCGACATAAAGACTGTCACAGTACTCCTGCCGGGAGCTTCTCGAGTTTGCCGATGTATTTCGCCTCTTGACGAGGCATTTGGCTACCTTAAGAGAGTCATAGTTACTCCTGTCAGTGACTACCCGTTTTACAACAGCCACATCTACAAGCTTACTCTGGCCAGTTTACCAGAGGCGATACGCCCATATCTGTCAACATAAAGACTTTCACAGCACTCCTGATGGGAGCTTCTCGAGTTTTCCGATGTATTTCGCCTCCTGACGAGGCGTTTGGCTACCTTAAGAGAGTCATAGTTACTCCTGTCAGTTGCTCCAGGATTTACCACAGTCACATTTTCAAGGTTTCACTAGCCAGTTCACCTGAAGCGATACGCCATTATCTGTCAACCTATAGACTTTCACAGCACTCCTGACGGGAGCTTCTCGAGTTTGTCGATGTATTTCTCCGGTTGACGAGGCATTTGGCTACCTTAAGAGAGTCATAGTTACTCCTGTCAGTTGCTCCCCGTTTTTCCACAGTCACATTTTCAAGCTTCCTCTAGCCAGTTCACCTGACGCGATAGGCCATTGTTTGTCAACCTAATGTCTTTCACAGTACTCCTGCCGGCAGCTTCTCGAGTTTGCCGATGTATTTCGCCTGTTGAGGAGGCATTTGGATACCTTAAGAGAGTCATAGTTACTCCTGTCAGTTGCTCCCCGTTTTACCACAGTCACAGTTTCAAACTTCCTCTAGCCAGGTCACCTGAAGCGATACGCCATTATCTGTCGACATAAAGACTGTCACAGTACTCCTGCCGGGAGCTTCTCGAGTTTGCCGAGGTATTTCTCCGGTTGACGAGGCATTTGGCTACCTTAAGAGAGTCATAGTTACTCCTGTCAGTTACTCCCCGTTTTACAACAGTCACATCTACAAGCTTACTCTGGCCAGTTCACCTGAAGCGATACGCCATTATCTGTCAACCTATAGACTTTCACAGCACTCCTGACGGGAGCTTCTTGAGTTTGCCGATGTATTTCGCCTGTTGACCACGCATTTGGCTACCTTAAGAGAGTCATAGTTACTCCTGTCAGTTGCTCCCCGTTTTACCACAGTCACAATTTCAAGCTTCCTCTAGCCAGTTCCCCTGAAGCGATACGCCATTATCTGCCAACCTAAAGACTTTCACAGCACTCCTGACGGGAGCTTCTCGAGTTTGCCGAGGTATTTCTCCGGTTGACGAGGCATTTGGCTACCTTAAGAGAGTCATAGTTACTCCTGTCAGTTACTCCCCGTTTTACAACAGTCACATCTACAAGCTTACTCTGGCCAGTTCACCTGAAGCGATACGCCATTATCTGTCAACCTATAGACTTTCACAGCACTCCTGACGGGAGCTTCTCGAGTTTGCCGATGTATTTCGCCTGTTGACCACGCATTTGGCTACCTTAAGAGAGTCATAGTTACTCCTGTCAGTTGCTCCCCGTTTTACCACAGTCACAATTTCAAGCTTCCTCTAGCCAGTTCCCCTGAAGCGATACGCCATTATCTGTCAACCTATAGACTTTCACAGCACTCCTGACGAGAGCTTCTTGAGTTTGCCGATGTATTTCGCCTGTTGACCACGCATTTGGCTACCTTAAGAGAGTCATAGTTACTCCTGTCAGTTACTCCCCGTTTTACAACAGTCACATCTACAAGCTTACTCTGGCCAGTTCACCTGAAGCGATACGCCATTATCTGTCAACCTATAGACTTTCACAGCACTCCTGACGGGAGCTTCTCGAGTTTGTCGATGTATTTCTCCGGTTGACGAGGCATTTGGCTACCTTAAGAGAGTCATAGTTACTCCTGTCAGTTGCTCCCCGTTTTTCCACAGTCACATTTTCAAGCTTCCTCTAGCCAGTTCACCTGACGCGATAGGCCATTGTTTGTCAACCTAATGTCTTTCACAGTACTCCTGCCGGCAGCTTCTCGAGTTTGCCGATGTATTTCGCCTGTTGAGGAGGCATTTGGATACCTTAAGAGAGTCATAGTTACTCCTGTCAGTTGCTCCCCGTTTTACCACAGTCACAGTTTCAAACTTCCTCTAGCCAGGTCACCTGAAGCGATACGCCATTATCTGTCGACATAAAGACTGTCACAGTACTCCTGCCGGGAGCTTCTCGAGTTTGCCGATGTATTTCGCCTCTTGACGAGGCATTTGGCTACCTTAAGAGAGTCATAGTTACTCCTGTCAGTTACTCCCCGTTTTACAACAGTCACATCTACAAGCTTACTCTGGCCAGTTCACCTGAAGCGATACGCCATTATCTGTCAACCTATAGACTTTCACAGCACTCCTGACGGGAGCTTCTCGAGTTTGCCGATGTATTTCGCCTGTTGACCACGCATTTGGCTACCTTAAGAGAGTCATAGTTACTCCTGTCAGTTGCTCCCCGTTTTACCACAGTCACAATTTCAAGCTTCCTCTAGCCAGTTCCCCTGAAGCGATACGCCTTTATCTGTCAACCTATAGACTTTCACAGCACTCCTGACGAGAGCTTCTTGAGTTTGCCGATGTATTTCGCCTGTTGACCACGCATTTGGCTACCTTAAGAGAGTCATAGTTACTCCTGTCAGTTGCTCCCCGTTTTACCACAGTCACAATTTCAAGCTTCCTCTAGCCAGTTCCCCTGAAGCGATACGCAATTATCTGCCAACCTAAAGACTTTCACAGCACTCCTGATGGGAGCTTCTCGAGTTTGCCGAGGTATTTCTCCGGTTGACGAGGCATTTGGCTACCTTAAGTGAGTCATAGTTACTCCTGTCAGTTGCTCCCCGTTATACCACAGTCACATTTTCAAGCTTCCTCTAGCCAGTTCACCTAACGCGATACGCCATTGTCTGTCAACCTAATGTCTTCCACAGTACTCCTGCCGGGAGCTTCTCGAGTTTGCCGATGTATTTCGCCTGTTGAGGAGGCATTTGGATACCTTAAGAGAGTCATAGTTACTCCTGTCAGTTGCTCCCCGTTTTAATACAGTCACATTTTCAAACTTCCTCTAGCCAGGTCACCTGAAGCGATACGCCATTATCTGTCGACATAAAGACTGTCACAGTACTCCTGCCGGGAGCTTCTCGAGTTTGCCGATGTATTTCGCCTCTTGACGAGGCATTTGGCTACCTTAAGAGAGTCATAGTTACTCCTGTCAGTGACTACCCGTTTTACAACAGCCACATCTACAAGCTTACTCTGGCCAGTTTACCAGAGGCGATACGCCCATATCTGTCAACATAAAGACTTTCACAGCACTCCTGATGGGAGCTTCTCGAGTTTTCCGATGTATTTCGCCTCCTGACGAGGCGTTTGGCTACCTTAAGAGAGTCATAGTTACTCCTGTCAGTTGCTCCAGGATTTACCACAGTCACATTTTCAAGGTTTCACTAGCCAGTTCACCTGAAGCGATACGCCATTATCTGTCAACCTATAGACTTTCACAGCACTCCTGATGGGAGCTTCTCGAGGTTGCCGATGTATTTCGCCTGTTGACCACGCATTTGGCTACCTTAAGAGAGTCATAGTTACTCCTGTCAGTTGCTCCCCGTTTTACCACAGTCACAATTTCAAGCTTCCTCTAGCCAGTTCCCCTGAAGCGATACGCCTTTATCTGTCAACCTATAGACTTTCACAGCACTCCTGACGAGAGCTTCTTGAGTTTGCCGATGTATTTCGCCTGTTGACCACGCATTTGGCTACCTTAAGAGAGTCATAGTTACTCCTGTCAGTTGCTCCCCGTTTTACCACAGTCACAATTTCAAGCTTCCTCTAGCCAGTTCCCCTGAAGCGATACGCAATTATCTGCCAACCTAAAGACTTTCACAGCACTCCTGATGGGAGCTTCTCGAGTTTGCCGAGGTATTTCTCCGGTTGACGAGGCATTTGGCTACCTTAAGTGAGTCATAGTTACTCCTGTCAGTTGCTCCCCGTTATACCACAGTCACATTTTCAAGCTTCCTCTAGCCAGTTCACCTAACGCGATACGCCATTGTCTGTCAACCTAATGTCTTCCACAGTACTCCTGCCGGGAGCTTCTCGAGTTTGCCGAGGTATTTCTCCGGTTGACGAGGCATTTGGCTACCTTAAGAGAGTCATAGTTACTCCTGTCAGTTACTCCCCGTTTTACAACAGTCACATCTACAAGCTTACTCTGGCCAGTTCACCTGAAGCGATACGCCATTATCTGTCAACCTATAGACTTTCACAGCACTCCTGACGGGAGCTTCTTGAGTTTGCCGATGTATTTCGCCTGTTGACCACGCATTTGGCTACCTTAAGAGAGTCATAGTTACTCCTGTCAGTTGCTCCCCGTTTTACCACAGTCACAATTTCAAGCTTCCTCTAGCCAGTTCCCCTGAAGCGATACGCCATTATCTGCCAACCTAAAGACTTTCACAGCACTCCTGACGGGAGCTTCTCGAGTTTGCCGAGGTATTTCTCCGGTTGACGAGGCATTTGGCTACCTTAAGAGAGTCATAGTTACTCCTGTCAGTTACTCCCCGTTTTACAACAGTCACATCTACAAGCTTACTCTGGCCAGTTCACCTGAAGCGATACGCCATTATCTGTCAACCTATAGACTTTCACAGCACTCCTGACGGGAGCTTCTCGAGTTTGCCGATGTATTTCGCCTGTTGACCACGCATTTGGCTACCTTAAGAGAGTCATAGTTACTCCTGTCAGTTGCTCCCCGTTTTACCACAGTCACAATTTCAAGCTTCCTCTAGCCAGTTCCCCTGAAGCGATACGCCATTATCTGTCAACCTATAGACTTTCACAGCACTCCTGACGAGAGCTTCTTGAGTTTGCCGATGTATTTCGCCTGTTGACCACGCATTTGGCTACCTTAAGAGAGTCATAGTTACTCCTGTCAGTTACTCCCCGTTTTACAACAGTCACATCTACAAGCTTACTCTGGCCAGTTCACCTGAAGCGATACGCCATTATCTGTCAACCTATAGACTTTCACAGCACTCCTGACGGGAGCTTCTCGAGTTTGTCGATGTATTTCTCCGGTTGACGAGGCATTTGGCTACCTTAAGAGAGTCATAGTTACTCCTGTCAGTTGCTCCCCGTTTTTCCACAGTCACATTTTCAAGCTTCCTCTAGCCAGTTCACCTGACGCGATAGGCCATTGTTTGTCAACCTAATGTCTTTCACAGTACTCCTGCCGGCAGCTTCTCGAGTTTGCCGATGTATTTCGCCTGTTGAGGAGGCATTTGGATACCTTAAGAGAGTCATAGTTACTCCTGTCAGTTGCTCCCCGTTTTACCACAGTCACAGTTTCAAACTTCCTCTAGCCAGGTCACCTGAAGCGATACGCCATTATCTGTCGACATAAAGACTGTCACAGTACTCCTGCCGGGAGCTTCTCGAGTTTGCCGATGTATTTCGCCTCTTGACGAGGCATTTGGCTACCTTAAGAGAGTCATAGTTACTCCTGTCAGTTACTCCCCGTTTTACAACAGTCACATCTACAAGCTTACTCTGGCCAGTTCACCTGAAGCGATACGCCATTATCTGTCAACCTATAGACTTTCACAGCACTCCTGACGGGAGCTTCTCGAGTTTGCCGATGTATTTCGCCTGTTGACCACGCATTTGGCTACCTTAAGAGAGTCATAGTTACTCCTGTCAGTTGCTCCCCGTTTTACCACAGTCACAATTACAAGCTTCCTCTAGCCAGTTCCCCTGAAGCGATACGCCTTTATCTGTCAACCTATAGACTTTCACAGCACTCCTGACGAGAGCTTCTTGAGTTTGCCGATGTATTTCGCCTGTTGACCACGCATTTGGCTACCTTAAGAGAGTCATAGTTACTCCTGTCAGTTGCTCCCCGTTTTACCACAGTCACAATTTCAAGCTTCCTCTAGCCAGTTCCCCTGAAGCGATACGCAATTATCTGCCAACCTAAAGACTTTCACAGCACTCCTGATGGGAGCTTCTCGAGTTTGCCGAGGTATTTCTCCGGTTGACGAGGCATTTGGCTACCTTAAGTGAGTCATAGTTACTCCTGTCAGTTGCTCCCCGTTATACCACAGTCACATTTTCAAGCTTCCTCTAGCCAGTTCACCTAACGCGATACGCCATTGTCTGTCAACCTAATGTCTTCCACAGTACTCCTGCCGGGAGCTTCTCGAGTTTGCCGATGTATTTCGCCTGTTGAGGAGGCATTTGGATACCTTAAGAGAGTCATAGTTACTCCTGTCAGTTGCTCCCCGTTTTAATACAGTCACATTTTCAAACTTCCTCTAGCCAGGTCACCTGAAGCGATACGCCATTATCTGTCGACATAAAGACTGTCACAGTACTCCTGCCGGGAGCTTCTCGAGTTTGCCGATGTATTTCGCCTCTTGACGAGGCATTTGGCTACCTTAAGAGAGTCATAGTTACTCCTGTCAGTGACTACCCGTTTTACAACAGCCACATCTACAAGCTTACTCTGGCCAGTTTACCAGAGGCGATACGCCCATATCTGTCAACATAAAGACTTTCACAGCACTCCTGATGGGAGCTTCTCGAGTTTTCCGATGTATTTCGCCTCCTGACGAGGCGTTTGGCTACCTTAAGAGAGTCATAGTTACTCCTGTCAGTTGCTCCAGGATTTACCACAGTCACATTTTCAAGGTTTCACTAGCCAGTTCACCTGAAGCGATACGCCATTATCTGTCAACCTATAGACTTTCACAGCACTCCTGATGGGAGCTTCTCGAGGTTGCCGATGTATTTCGCCTGTTGACCACGCATTTGGCTACCTTAAGAGAGTCATAGTTACTCCTGTCAGTTGCTCCCCGTTTTACCACAGTCACAATTTCAAGCTTCCTCTAGCCAGTTCCCCTGAAGCGATACGCCTTTATCTGTCAACCTATAGACTTTCACAGCACTCCTGACGAGAGCTTCTTGAGTTTGCCGATGTATTTCGCCTGTTGACCACGCATTTGGCTACCTTAAGAGAGTCATAGTTACTCCTGTCAGTTGCTCCCCGTTTTACCACAGTCACAATTTCAAGCTTCCTCTAGCCAGTTCCCCTGAAGCGATACGCAATTATCTGCCAACCTAAAGACTTTCACAGCACTCCTGATGGGAGCTTCTCGAGTTTGCCGAGGTATTTCTCCGGTTGACGAGGCATTTGGCTACCTTAAGTGAGTCATAGTTACTCCTGTCAGTTGCTCCCCGTTATACCACAGTCACATTTTCAAGCTTCCTCTAGCCAGTTCACCTAACGCGATACGCCATTGTCTGTCAACCTAATGTCTTCCACAGTACTCCTGCCGGGAGCTTCTCGAGTTTGCCGATGTATTTCGCCTGTTGAGGAGGCATTTGGATACCTTAAGAGAGTCATAGTTACTCCTGTCAGTTGCTCCCCGTTTTAATACAGTCACATTTTCAAACTTCCTCTAGCCAGGTCACCTGAAGCGATACGCCATTATCTGTCGACATAAAGACTGTCACAGTACTCCTGCCGGGAGCTTCTCGAGTTTGCCGATGTATTTCGCCTCTTGACGAGGCATTTGGCTACCTTAAGAGAGTCATAGTTACTCCTGTCAGTGACTACCCGTTTTACAACAGCCACATCTACAAGCTTACTCTGGCCAGTTTACCAGAGGCGATACGCCCATATCTGTCAACATAAAGACTTTCACAGCACTCCTGATGGGAGCTTCTCGAGTTTTCCGATGTATTTCGCCTCCTGACGAGGCGTTTGGCTACCTTAAGAGAGTCATAGTTACTCCTGTCAGTTGCTCCAGGATTTACCACAGTCACATTTTCAAGGTTTCACTAGCCAGTTCACCTGAAGCGATACGCCATTATCTGTCAACCTATAGACTTTCACAGCACTCCTGATGGGAGCTTCTCGAGGTTGCCGATGTATTTCGCCTGTTGACCACGCATTTGGCTACCTTAAGAGAGTCATAGTTACTCCTGTCAGTTGCTCCCCGTTTTACCACAGTCACAATTTCAAGCTTCCTCTAGCCAGTTCCCCTGAAGCGATACGCCATTATCTGTCAACCTATAGACTTTCACAGCACTCCTGACGGGAGCTTCTTGAGTTTGCCGATGTATTTCGCCTGTTGACCACGCATTTGGCTACCTTAAGAGAGTCATAGTTACTCCTGTCAGTTGCTCCCCGTTTTACCACAGTCACAATTTCAAGCTTCCTCTAGCCAGTTCCCCTGAAGCGATACGCCATTATCTGCCAACCTAAAGACTTTCACAGCACTCCTGACGGGAGCTTCTCGAGTTTGCCGAGGTATTTCTCCGGTTGACGAGGCATTTGGCTACCTTAAGAGAGTCATAGTTACTCCTGTCAGTTACTCCCCGTTTTACAACAGTCACATCTACAAGCTTACTCTGGCCAGTTCACCTGAAGCGATACGCCATTATCTGTCAACCTATAGACTTTCACAGCACTCCTGACGGGAGCTTCTCGAGTTTGCCGATGTATTTCGCCTGTTGACCACGCATTTGGCTACCTTAAGAGAGTCATAGTTACTCCTGTCAGTTGCTCCCCGTTTTACCACAGTCACAATTTCAAGCTTCCTCTAGCCAGTTCCCCTGAAGCGATACGCCATTATCTGTCAACCTATAGACTTTCACAGCACTCCTGACGAGAGCTTCTTGAGTTTGCCGATGTATTTCGCCTGTTGACCACGCATTTGGCTACCTTAAGAGAGTCATAGTTACTCCTGTCAGTTACTCCCCGTTTTACAACAGTCACATCTACAAGCTTACTCTGGCCAGTTCACCTGAAGCGATACGCCATTATCTGTCAACCTATAGACTTTCACAGCACTCCTGACGGGAGCTTCTCGAGTTTGTCGATGTATTTCTCCGGTTGACGAGGCATTTGGCTACCTTAAGAGAGTCATAGTTACTCCTGTCAGTTGCTCCCCGTTTTTCCACAGTCACATTTTCAAGCTTCCTCTAGCCAGTTCACCTGACGCGATAGGCCATTGTTTGTCAACCTAATGTCTTTCACAGTACTCCTGCCGGCAGCTTCTCGAGTTTGCCGATGTATTTCGCCTGTTGAGGAGGCATTTGGATACCTTAAGAGAGTCATAGTTACTCCTGTCAGTTGCTCCCCGTTTTACCACAGTCACAGTTTCAAACTTCCTCTAGCCAGGTCACCTGAAGCGATACGCCATTATCTGTCGACATAAAGACTGTCACAGTACTCCTGCCGGGAGCTTCTCGAGTTTGCCGATGTATTTCGCCTCTTGACGAGGCATTTGGCTACCTTAAGAGAGTCATAGTTACTCCTGTCAGTTACTCCCCGTTTTACAACAGTCACATCTACAAGCTTACTCTGGCCAGTTCACCTGAAGCGATACGCCATTATCTGTCAACCTATAGACTTTCACAGCACTCCTGACGGGAGCTTCTCGAGTTTGCCGATGTATTTCGCCTGTTGACCACGCATTTGGCTACCTTAAGAGAGTCATAGTTACTCCTGTCAGTTGCTCCCCGTTTTACCACAGTCACAATTTCAAGCTTCCTCTAGCCAGTTCCCCTGAAGCGATACGCCTTTATCTGTCAACCTATAGACTTTCACAGCACTCCTGACGAGAGCTTCTTGAGTTTGCCGATGTATTTCGCCTGTTGACCACGCATTTGGCTACCTTAAGAGAGTCATAGTTACTCCTGTCAGTTGCTCCCCGTTTTACCACAGTCACAATTTCAAGCTTCCTCTAGCCAGTTCCCCTGAAGCGATACGCAATTATCTGCCAACCTAAAGACTTTCACAGCACTCCTGATGGGAGCTTCTCGAGTTTGCCGAGGTATTTCTCCGGTTGACGAGGCATTTGGCTACCTTAAGTGAGTCATAGTTACTCCTGTCAGTTGCTCCCCGTTATACCACAGTCACATTTTCAAGCTTCCTCTAGCCAGTTCACCTAACGCGATACGCCATTGTCTGTCAACCTAATGTCTTCCACAGTACTCCTGCCGGGAGCTTCTCGAGTTTGCCGATGTATTTCGCCTGTTGAGGAGGCATTTGGATACCTTAAGAGAGTCATAGTTACTCCTGTCAGTTGCTCCCCGTTTTAATACAGTCACATTTTCAAACTTCCTCTAGCCAGGTCACCTGAAGCGATACGCCATTATCTGTCGACATAAAGACTGTCACAGTACTCCTGCCGGGAGCTTCTCGAGTTTGCCGATGTATTTCGCCTCTTGACGAGGCATTTGGCTACCTTAAGAGAGTCATAGTTACTCCTGTCAGTGACTACCCGTTTTACAACAGCCACATCTACAAGCTTACTCTGGCCAGTTTACCAGAGGCGATACGCCCATATCTGTCAACATAAAGACTTTCACAGCACTCCTGATGGGAGCTTCTCGAGTTTTCCGATGTATTTCGCCTCCTGACGAGGCGTTTGGCTACCTTAAGAGAGTCATAGTTACTCCTGTCAGTTGCTCCAGGATTTACCACAGTCACATTTTCAAGGTTTCACTAGCCAGTTCACCTGAAGCGATACGCCATTATCTGTCAACCTATAGACTTTCACAGCACTCCTGATGGGAGCTTCTCGAGGTTGCCGATGTATTTCGCCTGTTGACCACGCATTTGGCTACCTTAAGAGAGTCATAGTTACTCCTGTCAGTTGCTCCCCGTTTTACCACAGTCACAATTTCAAGCTTCCTCTAGCCAGTTCCCCTGAAGCGATACGCCATTATCTGTCAACCTATAGACTTTCACAGCACTCCTGACGGGAGCTTCTTGAGTTTGCCGATGTATTTCGCCTGTTGACCACGCATTTGGCTACCTTAAGAGAGTCATAGTTACTCCTGTCAGTTGCTCCCCGTTTTACCACAGTCACAATTTCAAGCTTCCTCTAGCCAGTTCCCCTGAAGCGATACGCCATTATCTGTCAACCTAAAGACTTTCACAGCACTCCTGACGGGAGCTTCTCGAGTTTGCCGAGGTATTTCTCCGGTTGACGAGGCATTTGGCTACCTTAAGAGAGTCATAGTTACTCCTGTCAGTTACTCCCCGTTTTACAACAGTCACATCTACAAGCTTACTCTGGCCAGTTCACCTGAAGCGATACGCCATTATCTGTCAACCTAATGTCTTCCACAGTACTCCTGCCGGGAGCTTCTCGAGTTTGCCGATGTATTTCGCCTGTTGAGGAGGCATTTGGCTACCTTAAGAGAGTCATAGTTACTCCTGTCAGTTACTCCCCGTTTTACAACAGTCACATCTACAAGCTTACTCTGGCCAGTTCACCTGAAGCGATACGCCATTATCTGTCAACCTATAGACTTTCACAGCACTCCTGACGGGAGCTTCTCGAGTTTGCCGATGTATTTCGCCTGTTGACCACGCATTTGGCTACCTTAAGAGAGTCATAGTTACTCCTGTCAGTTGCTCCCCGTTTTACCACAGTCACAATTTCAAGCTTCCTCTAGCCAGTTCCCCTGAAGCGATACGCCTTTATCTGTCAACCTATAGACTTTCACAGCACTCCTGACGAGAGCTTCTTGAGTTTGCCGATGTATTTCGCCTGTTGACCACGCATTTGGCTACCTTAAGAGAGTCATAGTTACTCCTGTCAGTTGCTCCCCGTTTTACCACAGTCACAATTTCAAGCTTCCTCTAGCCAGTTCCCCTGAAGCGATACGCAATTATCTGCCAACCTAAAGACTTTCACAGCACTCCTGATGGGAGCTTCTCGAGTTTGCCGAGGTATTTCTCCGGTTGACGAGGCATTTGGCTACCTTAAGTGAGTCATAGTTACTCCTGTCAGTTGCTCCCCGTTATACCACAGTCACATTTTCAAGCTTCCTCTAGCCAGTTCACCTAACGCGATACGCCATTGTCTGTCAACCTAATGTCTTCCACAGTACTCCTGCCGGGAGCTTCTCGAGTTTGCCGATGTATTTCGCCTGTTGAGGAGGCATTTGGATACCTTAAGAGAGTCATAGTTACTCCTGTCAGTTGCTCCCCGTTTTAATACAGTCACATTTTCAAACTTCCTCTAGCCAGGTCACCTGAAGCGATACGCCATTATCTGTCGACATAAAGACTGTCACAGTACTCCTGCCGGGAGCTTCTCGAGTTTGCCGATGTATTTCGCCTCTTGACGAGGCATTTGGCTACCTTAAGAGAGTCATAGTTACTCCTGTCAGTGACTACCCGTTTTACAACAGCCACATCTACAAGCTTACTCTGGCCAGTTTACCAGAGGCGATACGCCCATATCTGTCAACATAAAGACTTTCACAGCACTCCTGATGGGAGCCTCTCGAGTTTTCCGATGTATTTCGCCTCCTGACGAGGCGTTTGGCTACCTTAAGAGAGTCATAGTTACTCCTGTCAGTTGCTCCAGGATTTACCACAGTCACATTTTCAAGGTTTCACTAGCCAGTTCACCTGAAGCGATACGCCATTATCTGTCAACCTATAGACTTTCACAGCACTCCTGATGGGAGCTTCTCGAGGTTGCCGATGTATTTCGCCTGTTGACCACGCATTTGGCTACCTTAAGAGAGTCATAGTTACTCCTGTCAGTTGCTCCCCGTTTTACCACAGTCACAATTTCAAGCTTCCTCTAGCCAGTTCCCCTGAAGCGATACGCCATTATCTGTCAACCTATAGACTTTCACAGCACTCCTGACGGGAGCTTCTTGAGTTTGCCGATGTATTTCGCCTGTTGACCACGCATTTGGCTACCTTAAGAGAGTCATAGTTACTCCTGTCAGTTGCTCCCCGTTTTACCACAGTCACAATTTCAAGCTTCCTCTAGCCAGTTCCCCTGAAGCGATACGCCATTATCTGCCAACCTAAAGACTTTCACAGCACTCCTGACGGGAGCTTCTCGAGTTTGCCGAGGTATTTCTCCGGTTGACGAGGCATTTGGCTACCTTAAGAGAGTCATAGTTACTCCTGTCAGTTACTCCCCGTTTTACAACAGTCACATCTACAAGCTTACTCTGGCCAGTTCACCTGAAGCGATACGCCATTATCTGTCAACCTATAGACTTTCACAGCACTCCTGACGGGAGCTTCTCGAGTTTGCCGATGTATTTCGCCTGTTGACCACGCATTTGGCTACCTTAAGAGAGTCATAGTTACTCCTGTCAGTTGCTCCCCGTTTTACCACAGTCACAATTTCAAGCTTCCTCTAGCCAGTTCCCCTGAAGCAATACGCCATTATCTGTCAACCTATAGACTTTCACAGCACTCCTGACGGGAGCTTCTCGAGTTTGCCGATGTATTTCGCCTGTTGACCACGCATTTGGCTACCTTAAGAGAGTCATAGTTACTCCTGTCAGTTGCTCCCCGTTTTACCACAGTCACAATTTCAAACTTCCTCTAGCCAGTTCCCCTGAAGCGATACGCCTTTATCTGTCAACCTATAGACTTTCACAGCACTCCTGACGAGAGCTTCTTGAGTTTGCCGATGTATTTCGCCTGTTGACCACGCATTTGGCTACCTTAAGAGAGTCATAGTTACTCCTGTCAGTTGCTCCCCGTTTTACCACAGTCACAATTTCAAGCTTCCTCTAGCCAGTTCCCCTGAAGCGATACGCAATTATCTGCCAACCTAAAGACTTTCACAGCACTCCTGATGGGAGCTTCTCGAGTTTGCCGAGGTATTTCTCCGGTTGACGAGGCATTTGGCTACCTTAAGTGAGTCATAGTTACTCCTGTCAGTTGCTCCCCGTTATACCACAGTCACATTTTCAAGCTTCCTCTAGCCAGTTCACCTAACGCGATACGCCATTGTCTGTCAACCTAATGTCTTCCACAGTACTCCTGCCGGGAGCTTCTCGAGTTTGCCGATGTATTTCGCCTGTTGAGGAGGCATTTGGATACCTTAAGAGAGTCATAGTTACTCCTGTCAGTTGCTCCCCGTTTTAATACAGTCACATTTTCAAACTTCCTCTAGCCAGGTCACCTGAAGCGATACGCCATTATCTGTCGACATAAAGACTGTCACAGTACTCCTGCCGGGAGCTTCTCGAGTTTGCCGATGTATTTCGCCTCTTGACGAGGCATTTGGCTACCTTAAGAGAGTCATAGTTACTCCTGTCAGTGACTACCCGTTTTACAACAGCCACATCTACAAGCTTACTCTGGCCAGTTTACCAGAGGCGATACGCCCATATCTGTCAACATAAAGACTTTCACAGCACTCCTGATGGGAGCCTCTCGAGTTTTCCGATGTATTTCGCCTCCTGACGAGGCGTTTGGCTACCTTAAGAGAGTCATAGTTACTCCTGTCAGTTGCTCCAGGATTTACCACAGTCACATTTTCAAGGTTTCACTAGCCAGTTCACCTGAAGCGATACGCCATTATCTGTCAACCTATAGACTTTCACAGCACTCCTGATGGGAGCTTCTCGAGGTTGCCGATGTATTTCGCCTGTTGACCACGCATTTGGCTACCTTAAGAGAGTCATAGTTACTCCTGTCAGTTGCTCCCCGTTTTACCACAGTCACAATTTCAAGCTTCCTCTAGCCAGTTCCCCTGAAGCGATACGCCATTATCTGTCAACCTATAGACTTTCACAGCACTCCTGACGGGAGCTTCTTGAGTTTGCCGATGTATTTCGCCTGTTGACCACGCATTTGGCTACCTTAAGAGAGTCATAGTTACTCCTGTCAGTTGCTCCCCGTTTTACCACAGTCACAATTTCAAGCTTCCTCTAGCCAGTTCCCCTGAAGCGATACGCCATTATCTGCCAACCTAAAGACTTTCACAGCACTCCTGACGGGAGCTTCTCGAGTTTGCCGAGGTATTTCTCCGGTTGACGAGGCATTTGGCTACCTTAAGAGAGTCATAGTTACTCCTGTCAGTTACTCCCCGTTTTACAACAGTCACATCTACAAGCTTACTCTGGCCAGTTCACCTGAAGCGATACGCCATTATCTGTCAACCTATAGACTTTCACAGCACTCCTGACGGGAGCTTCTCGAGTTTGCCGATGTATTTCGCCTGTTGACCACGCATTTGGCTACCTTAAGAGAGTCATAGTTACTCCTGTCAGTTGCTCCCCGTTTTACCACAGTCACAATTTCAAGCTTCCTCTAGCCAGTTCCCCTGAAGCGATACGCCATTATCTGTCAACCTATAGACTTTCACAGCACTCCTGACGAGAGCTTCTTGAGTTTGCCGATGTATTTCGCCTGTTGACCACGCATTTGGCTACCTTAAGAGAGTCATAGTTACTCCTGTCAGTTACTCCCCGTTTTACAACAGTCACATCTACAAGCTTACTCTAGCCAGTTCACCTGACGCGATAGGCCATTGTTTGTCAACCTAATGTCTTTCACAGTACTCCTGCCGGCAGCTTCTCGAGTTTGCCGATGTATTTCGCCTGTTGAGGAGGCATTTGGATACCTTAAGAGAGTCATAGTTACTCCTGTCAGTTGCTCCCCGTTTTACCACAGTCACAGTTTCAAACTTCCTCTAGCCAGGTCACCTGAAGCGATACGCCATTATCTGTCGACATAAAGACTGTCACAGTACTCCTGCCGGGAGCTTCTCGAGTTTGCCGATGTATTTCGCCTCTTGACGAGGCATTTGGCTACCTTAAGAGAGTCATAGTTACTCCTGTCAGTTACTCCCCGTTTTACAACAGTCACATCTACAAGCTTACTCTGGCCAGTTCACCTGAAGCGATACGCCATTATCTGTCAACCTATAGACTTTCACAGCACTCCTGACGGGAGCTTCTCGAGTTTGCCGATGTATTTCGCCTGTTGACCACGCATTTGGCTACCTTAAGAGAGTCATAGTTACTCCTGTCAGTTGCTCCCCGTTTTACCACAGTCACAATTTCAAGCTTCCTCTAGCCAGTTCCCCTGAAGCGATACGCCTTTATCTGTCAACCTATAGACTTTCACAGCACTCCTGACGAGAGCTTCTTGAGTTTGCCGATGTATTTCGCCTGTTGACCACGCATTTGGCTACCTTAAGAGAGTCATAGTTACTCCTGTCAGTTGCTCCCCGTTTTACCACAGTCACAATTTCAAGCTTCCTCTAGCCAGTTCCCCTGAAGCGATACGCAATTATCTGCCAACCTAAAGACTTTCACAGCACTCCTGATGGGAGCTTCTCGAGTTTGCCGAGGTATTTCTCCGGTTGACGAGGCATTTGGCTACCTTAAGTGAGTCATAGTTACTCCTGTCAGTTGCTCCCCGTTATACCACAGTCACATTTTCAAGCTTCCTCTAGCCAGTTCACCTAACGCGATACGCCATTGTCTGTCAACCTAATGTCTTCCACAGTACTCCTGCCGGGAGCTTCTCGAGTTTGCCGATGTATTTCGCCTGTTGAGGAGGCATTTGGATACCTTAAGAGAGTCATAGTTACTCCTGTCAGTTGCTCCCCGTTTTAATACAGTCACATTTTCAAACTTCCTCTAGCCAGGTCACCTGAAGCGATACGCCATTATCTGTCGACATAAAGACTGTCACAGTACTCCTGCCGGGAGCTTCTCGAGTTTGCCGATGTATTTCGCCTCTTGACGAGGCATTTGGCTACCTTAAGAGAGTCATAGTTACTCCTGTCAGTGACTACCCGTTTTACAACAGCCACATCTACAAGCTTACTCTGGCCAGTTTACCAGAGGCGATACGCCCATATCTGTCAACATAAAGACTTTCACAGCACTCCTGATGGGAGCTTCTCGAGTTTTCCGATGTATTTCGCCTCCTGACGAGGCGTTTGGCTACCTTAAGAGAGTCATAGTTACTCCTGTCAGTTGCTCCAGGATTTACCACAGTCACATTTTCAAGGTTTCACTAGCCAGTTCACCTGAAGCGATACGCCATTATCTGTCAACCTATAGACTTTCACAGCACTCCTGATGGGAGCTTCTCGAGGTTGCCGATGTATTTCGCCTGTTGACCACGCATTTGACTACCTTAAGAGAGTCATAGTTACTCCTGTCAGTTGCTCCCCGTTTTACCACAGTCACAATTTCAAGCTTCCTCTAGCCAGTTCCCCTGAAGCGATACGCCATTATCTGTCAACCTATAGACTTTCACAGCACTCCTGACGGGAGCTTCTTGAGTTTGCCGATGTATTTCGCCTGTTGACCACGCATTTGGCTACCTTAAGAGAGTCATAGTTACTCCTGTCAGTTGCTCCCCGTTTTACCACAGTCACAATTTCAAGCTTCCTCTAGCCAGTTCCCCTGAAGCGATACGCCATTATCTGTCAACCTATAGACTTTCACAGCACTCCTGACGGGAGCTTCTTGAGTTTGCCGATGTATTTCGCCTGTTGACCACGCATTTGGCTACCTTAAGAGAGTCATAGTTACTCCTGTCAGTTGCTCCCCGTTTTACCACAGTCACAATTTCAAGCTTCCTCTAGCCAGTTCCCCTGAAGCGATACGCCATTATCTGCCAACCTAAAGACTTTCACAGCACTCCTGACGGGAGCTTCTCGAGTTTGCCGAGGTATTTCTCCGGTTGACGAGGCATTTGGCTACCTTAAGAGAGTCATAGTTACTCCTGTCAGTTACTCCCCGTTTTACAACAGTCACATCTACAAGCTTACTCTGGCCAGTTCACCTGAAGCGATACGCCATTATCTGTCAACCTATAGACTTTCACAGCACTCCTGACGGGAGCTTCTCGAGTTTGCCGATGTATTTCGCCTGTTGACCACGCATTTGGCTACCTTAAGAGAGTCATAGTTACTCCTGTCAGTTGCTCCCCGTTTTACCACAGTCACATTTTCAAACTTCCTCTAGCCAGGTCACCTGAAGCGATACGCCATTATCTGTCGATATAAAGACTGTCACAGTACTCCTGACGGGAGCTTCTCGAGTTTGCCGATGTATTTCGCCTCTTGACGAGGCATTTGGCTACCTTAAAAGAGTCATAGTTACTCCTGTCAGTTACTCCCCGTTTTACAACAGCCACATCTACAAGCTTACTCTGGCCAGTTTACCAGAGGCGATACGCCAATATCTGTCAACATAAAGACTTTCACAGCACTCCTGATGGGAGCTTCTCGAGTTTTCCGATGTATTTCGCCTCCTGACGAGGCATTTGGCTACCTTAAGAGAGTCATAGTTACTCCTGTCAGTTGCTCCAGGATTTACCACAGTCACATTTTCAAGGTTTCACTAGCCAGTTCACCTGAAGCGATACGCCATTATCTGTCAACCTATAGACTTTCACAGCACTCCTGATGGGAGCTTCTCGAGGTTGCCGATGTATTTCGCCTGTTGACCACGCATTTGGCTACCTTAAGAGAGTCATAGTTACTCCTGTCAGTTGCTCCCCGTTTTACCACAGTCACAATTTCAAGCTTCCTCTAACCAGTTCCCCTGAAGCGATACGCCATTATCTGTCAACCTATAGACTTTCACAGCACTCCTGACGGGAGCTTCTTGAGTTTGCCGATGTATTTCGCCTGTTGACCACGCATTTGGCTACCTTAAGAGAGTCATAGTTACTCCTGTCAGTTGCTCCCCGTTTTACCACAGTCACAATTTCAAGCTTCCTCTAGCCAGTTCCCCTGAAGCGATACGCCATTATCTGTCAACCTATAGACTTTCACAGCACTCCTGACGGGAGCTTCTTGAGTTTGCCGATGTATTTCGCCTGTTGACCACGCATTTGGCTACCTTAAGAGAGTCATAGTTACTCCTGTCAGTTGCTCCCCGTTTTACCACAGTCACAATTTCAAGCTTCCTCTAGCCAGTTCCCCTGAAGCGATACGCCATTATCTGCCAACCTAAAGACTTTCACAGCACTCCTGACGGGAGCTTCTCGAGTTTGCCGAGGTATTTCTCCGGTTGACGAGGCATTTGGCTACCTTAAGAGAGTCATAGTTACTCCTGTCAGTTGCTCCCCGTTATACCACAGTCACATTTTCAAGCTTCTTCTAGCCAGTTCACCTAACGCGATACGCCATTGTCTGTCAACCTAATGTCTTTCACAGTACTCCTGCCGGGAGCTTCTCGAGTTTGCCGATGTATTTCGCCTGTTGAGGAGGCATTTGGATACCTTAAGAGAGTCATAGTTACTCCTGTCAGTTGCTCCCCGTTTTACCACAGTCACATTTTCAAACTTCCTCTAGCCAGGTCACCTGAAGCGATACGCCATTATCTGTCGATATAAAGACTGTCACAGTACTCCTGACGGGAGCTTCTCCAGTTTGCCGATGTATTTCGCCTCTTGACGAGGCATTTGGCTACCTTAAAAGAGTCATAGTTACTCCTGTCAGTTACTCCCCGTTTTACAACAGCCACATCTACAAGCTTACTCTGGCCAGTTTACCAGAGGCGATACGCCAATATCTGTCAACATAAAGACTTTCACAGCACTCCTGATGGGAGCTTCTCGAGTTTGTCGATGTATTTCTCCGGTTGACGAGGCATTTGGCTACCTTAAGAGAGTCATAGTTACTCCTGTCAGTTGCTCCCCGTTTTTCCACAGTCACATTTTCAAGCTTCCTCTAGCCAGTTCACCTGACGCGATAGGCCATTGTTTGTCAACCTAATGTCTTTCACAGTACTCCTGCTGGCAGCTTCTCGAGTTTGCCGATGTATTTCACCTGTTGAGGAGGCATTTGGATACCTTAAGAGAGTCATAGTTACTCCTGTCAGTTGCTCCCCGTTTTACCACAGTCACAGTTTCAAACTTCCTCTAGCCAGGTCACCTGAAGCGATACGCCATTATCTGTCGACATAAAGACTGTCACAGTACTCCTGCCGGGAGCTTCTCGAGTTTGCCGATGTATTTCGCCTCTTGACGAGGCATTTGGCTACCTTAAGAGAGTCATAGTTACTCCTGTCAGTTACTCCCCGTTTTACAACAGTCACATCTACAAGCTTACTCTGGCCAGTTTACCAGAGGCGATACGCCCATATCTGTCAACATAAAGACTTTCACAGCACTCCTGATGGGAGCTTCTCGAGTTTTCCGATGTATTTCGCCTCCTGACGAGGCATTTGGCTACCTTAAGAGAGTCATAGTTACTCCTGTCAGTTGCTCCAGGATTTACCACAGTCACATTTTCAAGGTTTCACTAGCCAGTTCACCTGAAGCGATACGCCATTATCTGTCAACCTATAGACTTTCACAGCACTCCTGATGGGAGCTTCTTGAGTTTGCCGATGTATTTCGCCTGTTGACCACGCATTTGGCTACCTTAAGAGAGTCATAGTTACTCCTGTCAGTTGCTCCCCGTTTTACCACAGTCACAATTTCAAGCTTCCTCTAGCCAGTTCCCCTGAAGCGATACGCCATTATCTGCCAACCTAAAGACTTTCACAGCACTCCTGACGGGAGCTTCTCGAGTTTGCCGAGGTATTTCTCCGGTTGACGAGGCATTTGGCTACCTTAAGAGAGTCATAGTTACTCCTGTCAGTTGCTCCCCGTTATACCACAGTCACATTTTCAAGCTTCTTCTAGCCAGTTCACCTAACGCGATACGCCATTGTCTGTCAACCTAATGTCTTTCACAGTACTCCTGCCGGGAGCTTCTCGAGTTTGCCGATGTATTTCGCCTGTTGAGGAGGCATTTGGATACCTTAAGAGAGTCATAGTTACTCCTGTCAGTTGCTCCCCGTTTTACCACAGTCACATTTTCAAACTTCCTCTAGCCAGGTCACCTGAAGCGATACGCCATGATCTGTCGATATAAAGACTGTCACAGTACTCCTGACGGGAGCTTCTCGAGTTTGCCGATGTATTTCGCCTCTTGACGAGGCATTTGGCTACCTTAAAAGAGTCATAGTTACTCCTGTCAGTTACTCCCCGTTTTACAACAGCCACATCTACAAGCTTACTCTGGCCAGTTTACCAGAGGCGATACGCCAATATCTGTCAACATAAAGACTTTCACAGCACTCCTGATGGGAGCTTCTCGAGTTTGTCGATGTATTTCTCCGGTTGACGAGGCATTTGGCTACCTTAAGAGAGTCATAGTTACTCCTGTCAGTTGCTCCCCGTTTTTCCACAGTCACATTTTCAAGCTTCCTCTAGCCAGTTCACCTGACGCGATAGGCCATTGTTTGTCAACCTAATGTCTTTCACAGTACTCCTGCTGGCAGCTTCTCGAGTTTGCCGATGTATTTCGCCTGTTGAGGAGGCATTTGGATACCTTAAGAGAGTCATAGTTACTCCTGTCAGTTGCTCCCCGTTTTACCACAGTCACAGTTTCAAACTTCCTCTAGCCAGGTCACCTGAAGCGATACGCCATTATCTGTCGACATAAAGACTGTCACAGTACTCCTGCCGGGAGCTTCTCGAGTTTGCCGATGTATTTCGCCTCTTGACGAGGCATTTGGCTACCTTAAGAGAGTCATAGTTACTCCTGTCAGTTACTCCCCGTTTTACAACAGTCACATCTACAAGCTTACTCTGGCCAGTTTACCAGAGGCGATACGCCCATATCTGTCAACATAAAGACTTTCACAGCACTCCTGATGGGAGCTTCTCGAGTTTTCCGATGTATTTCGCCTCCTGACGAGGCATTTGGCTACCTTAAGAGAGTCATAGTTACTCCTGTCAGTTGCTCCAGGATTTACCACAGTCACATTTTCAAGGTTTCACTAGCCAGTTCACCTGAAGCGATACGCCATTATCTGTCAACCTATAGACTTTCACAGCACTCCTGATGGGAGCTTCTCTAGGTTGCCGATGTATTTCGCCTGTTGACCACGCATTTGGCTACCTTAAGAGAGTCATAGTTACTCCTGTCAGTTGCTCCCCGTTTTACCACAGTCACAATTTCAAGCTTCCTCTAACCAGTTCCCCTGAAGCGATACGCCATTATCTGTCAACCTATAGACTTTCACAGCACTCCTGACGGGAGCTTCTTGAGTTTGCCGATGTATTTCGCCTGTTGACCACGCATTTGGCTACCTTAAGAGAGTCATAGTTACTCCTGTCAGTTGCTCCCCGTTTTACCACAGTCACAATTTCAAGCTTCCTCTAGCCAGTTCCCCTGAAGCGATACGCCATTATCTGCCAACCTAAAGACTTTCACAGCACTCCTGACGGGAGCTTCTCGAGTTTGCCGAGGTATTTCTCCGGTTGACGAGGCATTTGGCTACCTTAAGAGAGTCATAGTTACTCCTGTCAGTTGCTCCCTGTTATACCACAGTCACATTTTCAAGCTTCTTCTAGCCAGTTCACCTAACGCGATACGCCATTGTCTGTCAACCTAATGTCTTTCACAGTACTCCTGCCGGGAGCTTCTCGAGTTTGCCGATGTATTTCGCCTGTTGAGGAGGCATTTGGATACCTTAAGAGAGTCATAGTTACTCCTGTCAGTTGCTCCCCGTTTTACCACAGTCACATTTTCAAACTTCCTCTAGCCAGGTCACCTGAAGCGATACGCCATTATCTGTCGATATAAAGACTGTCACAGTACTCCTGACGGGAGCTTCTCGAGTTTGCCGATGTATTTCGCCTCTTGACGAGGCATTTGGCTACCTTAAAAGAGTCATAGTTACTCCTGTCAGTTACTCCCCGTTTTACAACAGCCACATCTACAAGCTTACTCTGGCCAGTTTACCAGAGGCGATACGCCAATATCTGTCAACATAAAGACTTTCACAGCACTCCTGATGGGAGCTTCTCGAGTTTGTCGATGTATTTCTCCGGTTGACGAGGCATTTGGCTACCTTAAGAGAGTCATAGTTACTCCTGTCAGTTGCTCCCCGTTTTTCCACAGTCACATTTTCAAGCTTCCTCTAGCCAGTTCACCTGACGCGATAGGCCATTGTTTGTCAACCTAATGTCTTTCACAGTACTCCTGCCGGCAGCTTCTCGAGTTTGCCGATGTATTTCGCCTGTTGAGGAGGCATTTGGATACCTTAAGAGAGTCATAGTTACTCCTGTCAGTTGCTCCCCGTTTTACCACAGTCACAGTTTCAAACTTCCTCTAGCCAGGTCACCTGAAGCGATACGCCATTATCTGTCGACATAAAGACTGTCACAGTACTCCTGCCGGGAGCTTCTCGAGTTTGCCGATGTATTTCGCCTCTTGACGAGGCATTTGGCTACCTTAAGAGAGTCATAGTTACTCCTGTCAGTTACTCCCCGTTTTACAACAGTCACATCTACAAGCTTACTCTGGCCAGTTCACCTGAAGCGATACGCCATTATCTGTCAACCTATAGACTTTCACAGCACTCCTGACGGGAGCTTCTCGAGTTTGCCGATGTATTTCGCCTGTTGACCACGCATTTGGCTACCTTAAGAGAGTCATAGTTACTCCTGTCAGTTGCTCCCCGTTTTACCACAGTCACAATTTCAAGCTTCCTCTAGCCAGTTCCCCTGAAGCGATACGCCTTTATCTGTCAACCTATAGACTTTCACAGCACTCCTGACGAGAGCTTCTTGAGTTTGCCGATGTATTTCGCCTGTTGACCACGCATTTGGCTACCTTAAGAGAGTCATAGTTACTCCTGTCAGTTGCTCCCCGTTTTACCACAGTCACAATTTCAAGCTTCCTCTAGCCAGTTCCCCTGAAGCGATACGCAATTATCTGCCAACCTAAAGACTTTCACAGCACTCCTGATGGGAGCTTCTCGAGTTTGCCGAGGTATTTCTCCGGTTGACGAGGCATTTGGCTACCTTAAGTGAGTCATAGTTACTCCTGTCAGTTGCTCCCCGTTATACCACAGTCACATTTTCAAGCTTCCTCTAGCCAGTTCACCTAACGCGATACGCCATTGTCTGTCAACCTAATGTCTTCCACAGTACTCCTGCCGGGAGCTTCTCGAGTTTGCCGATGTATTTCGCCTGTTGAGGAGGCATTTGGATACCTTAAGAGAGTCATAGTTACTCCTGTCAGTTGCTCCCCGTTTTAATACAGTCACATTTTCAAACTTCCTCTAGCCAGGTCACCTGAAGCGATACGCCATTATCTGTCGACATAAAGACTGTCACAGTACTCCTGCCGGGAGCTTCTCGAGTTTGCCGATGTATTTCGCCTCTTGACGAGGCATTTGGCTACCTTAAGAGAGTCATAGTTACTCCTGTCAGTGACTACCCGTTTTACAACAGCCACATCTACAAGCTTACTCTGGCCAGTTTACCAGAGGCGATACGCCCATATCTGTCAACATAAAGACTTTCACAGCACTCCTGATGGGAGCTTCTCGAGTTTTCCGATGTATTTCGCCTCCTGACGAGGCATTTGGCTACCTTAAGAGAGTCATAGTTACTCCTGTCAGTTGCTCCAGGATTTACCACAGTCACATTTTCAAGGTTTCACTAGCCAGTTCACCTGAAGCGATACGCCATTATCTGTCAACCTATAGACTTTCACAGCACTCCTGATGGGAGCTTCTCGAGGTTGCCGATGTATTTCGCCTGTTGACCACGCATTTGGCTACCTTAAGAGAGTCATAGTTACTCCTGTCAGTTGCTCCCCGTTTTACCACAGTCACAATTTCAAGCTTCCTCTAGCCAGTTCCCCTGAAGCGATACGCCATTATCTGTCAACCTATAGACTTTCACAGCACTCCTGACGGGAGCTTCTTGAGTTTGCCGATGTATTTCGCCTGTTGACCACGCATTTGGCTATACAGCCGTCTTTATTCACAAATACAGTGAATAACACAAGGTAGTACATAACACTCTTAATCTATTGCGCCTTGCTCCCCGAGAGGAGCTCACAAGGGCGCCGGTTACCGATGTTGTGTAACCGCTGTTACCTTAATATTAATCACAGTATCACAAGTTACATACAAAATTTGAATAAAGAGCGGAATTGCTCCCGATATTGAAGCCCCGGGAGTCGGGGCAAACTAACCTAAAACTAACCGACTAACTAGCCTACGCCCTCCCTGTACTTCGGCCTGGACGACGTCATATTTTCGAACAGGCCGAAGATCCACGTCGTTCCACAGAGCACCCGCGTGCTGATGGTGCTTATCTCCCGCCTGCGGAAGCCAAGTTGTAGGAGCTGGCGGGCTGATGTAGGTGCACAAGTCCCCCTCCAGTTCAGGGTCACTGTTCTAAACTGTATGCTGCTGGCTGCAGGTCGGAGAGCGCCGACGGCTTGCCGCACCGACGGGACGTCGTATTTCGCCGCCTTCTGCCGGTGACACCAGTCGGTGTCAAGATGGTCGCCGACGATCTGTGCGTCGATGACATGCACCACGCCGTCCTTAGACGCCACAACGTCGGGCTTGCGGACTCCCTCTGGTGTACGAAGGTGTGGCTCGACAGACACGTCGAACCCTCGTTGAGCCAGCCCGCGCGCGACGTATTTCACAACCGCGTCGTGTCGTCGCACCCGGGCTCGGCTGGTCAGCCCGCAGCCCTGGACGACGTGGTTTGCGGTCTCGACGGCGTTGCATCTTGCGCGACACATCTTCTCCCTGTCTCGGCCGCGACTCCTGCGCGCTTTGGATGGTAGAGCGTTAATGCGCGTGCGGATGCACGCGACGTAGTCACGGCCAGACAGGAAGCGACTGGTGTCCTCGACCCAGCTGTGTTGGCCTGATGTCCTGGCTGACGACGAGAGAGCTGCCCCGTCGAAGGAAACATGCAGGCGCGCCGCCCACATCTCACCAACTTTTGCAGCCGTTGGCAGCAAATGGCCCTCCCACGTCAGGTGTCGTTCAAGCGCCGCCACTTCGTGTCGTGCCTCCCCCAGGTCTGCATCGGTGGTGGTGGTCTCGAGCTGCAACAGGGTGAGGAGCCTGCCCCACCTCAGGGTTGGCCCTATCCAGCGGGCTGATGGAATCCCAAGGCCCCCATGGGCAATTGGAGCGTGAAAGTAGCCCAAGGGGGTGTCGGCTGGGAGGCGGAACCATCTCCTCACGGCGGCTCGGACGCAATTGTCCATGGCCTTGAGCGCACCGATGCGGGTGCGACTCAGTGCTAGGCCATGATACAGGCCCGGGAGAAGGACCTCACGAAGTGCAAAGAGCCGCTGCTGCGGCTTCAGCGGCGCCCGCGTGATGATCGACAGCTGCTCCTCGATGTGGTGCCTCGGATGGAAGAGACACCGCCCAGAGGAGGAGAACTGCAGTCCCAGGTAGCGGAAGGTCTCACCCACTCCCAACGCCGGCATGGTGGTTTCGCCGGCCGTGAAGGTGACGCTCGCATCCACTTTCACTTTCTTCTCGCGGCCGGACGCCACGAGTGCGAGGGTGAGACACTTCCGCGGGTTAACCCGCAGCCCCAGCTGGTCGAGGGCTGCCACTGCTGCGTTGATAAGGGACTGCAGGCCCCCCCTCGTGGAGGCGAAGAGCAGGATGTCATCCGCGAAGGCCGCCGCGTTCGTCTGGCGGCCCAACACCTTGACACCTACGTGAGAGGGCAGTTGACCTAGAACATAATCAACAGCGAAATTGAACAGGAGAGGGGACAGAGGATCTCCTTGCCGAACACCTCTTGCTGGCCGCACGGCCGGGGACTCGTCGCCACCCCCCGCAATTACCGTCGTGCTGTCCGCATAGCAGCCCTCGACGTAGTCAATGAATTCGTCCGGCAGACCATGGGCTTTAAGCACAGGACGCAAAGCCGCATGGTCCAACGAATCGAACGCCTTGGACACATCGAGGGATGCCATGAACACAGAACGACAGCGGCGGACGGCGCCGACGAGTATAGTTACTCGAGTCATAGTTACTCCTGTCAGTTGCTCCCCGTTTTACCACAGTCACAATTTCAAGCTTCCTCTAGCCAGTTCCCCTGAAGCGACACGCCATTATCTGTCAACCTATAGACTTTCACAGCACTCCTGACGGGAGCTTCTTGAGTTTGCCGATGTATTTCGCCTGTTGACCACGCATTTGGCTACCTTAAGAGAGTCATAGTTACTCCTGTCAGTTGCTCCCCGTTTTACCACAGTCACAATTTCAAGCTTCCTCTAGCCAGTTCCCCTGAAGCGATACGCCATTATCTGCCAACCTAAAGACTTTCACAGCACTCCTGACGGGAGCTTCTCGAGTTTGCCGAGGTATTTCTCCGGTTGACGAGGCATTTGGCTACCTTAAGAGAGTCATAGTTACTCCTGTCAGTTGCTCCCCGTTATACCACAGTCACATTTTCAAGCTTCTTCTAGCCAGTTCACCTAACGCGATACGCCATTGTCTGTCAACCTAATGTCTTTCACAGTACTCCTGCCGGGAGCTTCTCGAGTTTGCCGATGTATTTCGCCTGTTGAGGAGGCATTTGGATACCTTAAGAGAGTCATAGTTACTCCTGTCAGTTGCTCCCCGTTTTACCACAGTCACATTTTCAAACTTCCTCTAGCCAGGTCACCTGAAGCGATACGCCATTATCTGTCGATATAAAGACTGTCACAGTACTCCTGACGGGAGCTTCTCGAGTTTGCCGATGTATTTCGCCTCTTGACGAGGCATTTGGCTACCTTAAAAGAGTCATAGTTACTCCTGTCAGTTACTCCCCGTTTTACAACAGCCACATCTACAAGCTTACTCTGGCCAGTTTACCAGAGGCGATACGCCAATATCTGTCAACATAAAGACTTTCACAGCACTCCTGATGGGAGCTTCTCGAGTTTGTCGATGTATTTCTCCGGTTGACGAGGCATTTGGCTACCTTAAGAGAGTCATAGTTACTCCTGTCAGTTGCTCCCCGTTTTTCCACAGTCACATTTTCAAGCTTCCTCTAGCCAGTTCACCTGACGCGATAGGCCATTGTTTGTCAACCTAATGTCTTTCACAGTACTCCTGCTGGCAGCTTCTCGAGTTTGCCGATGTATTTCGCCTGTTGAGGAGGCATTTGGATACCTTAAGAGAGTCATAGTTACTCCTGTCAGTTGCTCCCCGTTTTACCACAGTCACAGTTTCAAACTTCCTCTAGCCAGGTCACCTGAAGCGATACGCCATTATCTGTCGACATAAAGACTGTCACAGTACTCCTGCCGGGAGCTTCTCGAGTTTGCCGATGTATTTCGCCTCTTGACGAGGCATTTGGCTACCTTAAGAGAGTCATAGTTAGTCCTGTCAGTTACTCCCCGTTTTACAACAGTCACATCTACAAGCTTACTCTGGCCAGTTCACCTGAAGCGATACGCCATTATCTGTCAACCTATAGACTTTCACAGCACTCCTGACGGGAGCTTCTCGAGTTTGCCGATGTATTTCGCCTGTTGACCACGCATTTGGCTACCTTAAGAGAGTCATAGTTACTCCTGTCAGTTGCTCCCCGTTTTACCACAGTCACAATTTCAAGCTTCCTCTAGCCAGTTCCCCTGAAGCGATACGCCTTTATCTGTCAACCTATAGACTTTCACAGCACTCCTGACGAGAGCTTCTTGAGTTTGCCGATGTATTTCGCCTGTTGACCACGCATTTGGCTACCTTAAGAGAGTCATAGTTACTCCTGTCAGTTGCTCCCCGTTTTACCACAGTCACAATTTCAAGCTTCCTCTAGCCAGTTCCCCTGAAGCGATACGCAATTATCTGCCAACCTAAAGACTTTCACAGCACTCCTGATGGGAGCTTCTCGAGTTTGCCGAGGTATTTCTCCGGTTGACGAGGCATTTGGCTACCTTAAGTGAGTCATAGTTACTCCTGTCAGTTGCTCCCCGTTATACCACAGTCACATTTTCAAGCTTCCTCTAGCCAGTTCACCTAACGCGATACGCCATTGTCTGTCAACCTAATGTCTTCCACAGTACTCCTGCCGGGAGCTTCTCGAGTTTGCCGATGTATTTCGCCTGTTGAGGAGGCATTTGGATACCTTAAGAGAGTCATAGTTACTCCTGTCAGTTGCTCCCCGTTTTAATACAGTCACATTTTCAAACTTCCTCTAGCCAGGTCACCTGAAGCGATACGCCATTATCTGTCGACATAAAGACTGTCACAGTACTCCTGCCGGGAGCTTCTCGAGTTTGCCGATGTATTTCGCCTCTTGACGAGGCATTTGGCTACCTTAAGAGAGTCATAGTTACTCCTGTCAGTGACTACCCGTTTTACAACACCCACATCTACAAGCTTACTCTGGCCAGTTTACCAGAGGCGATACGCCCATATCTGTCAACATAAAGACTTTCACAGCACTCCTGATGGGAGCTTCTCGAGTTTTCCGATGTATTTCGCCTCCTGACGAGGCATTTGGCTACCTTAAGAGAGTCATAGTTACTCCTGTCAGTTGCTCCAGGATTTACCACAGTCACATTTTCAAGGTTTCACTAGCCAGTTCACCTGAAGCGATACGCCATTATCTGTCAACCTATAGACTTTCACAGCACTCCTGATGGGAGCTTCTCGAGGTTGCCGATGTATTTCGCCTGTTGACCACGCATTTGGCTACCTTAAGAGAGTCATAGTTACTCCTGTCAGTTGCTCCCCGTTTTACCACAGTCACAATTTCAAGCTTCCTCTAACCAGTTCCCCTGAAGCGATACGCCATTATCTGTCAACCTATAGACTTTCACAGCACTCCTGACGGGAGCTTCTTGAGTTTGCCGATGTATTTCGCCTGTTGACCACGCATTTGGCTACCTTAAGAGAGTCATAGTTACTCCTGTCAGTTGCTCCCCGTTTTACCACAGTCACAATTTCAAGCTTCCTCTAGCCAGTTCCCCTGAAGCGATACGCCATTATCTGCCAACCTAAAGACTTGCACAGCACTCCAAACGGGAGCTTCTCGAGTTTGCCGAGGTATTTCTCCGGTTGACGAGGCATTTGGCTACCTTAAGAGAGTCATAGTTACTCCTGTCAGTTGCTCCCCGTTATACCACAGTCACATTTTCAAGCTTCTTCTAGCCAGTTCACCTAACGCGATACGCCATTGTCTGTCAACCTAATGTCTTTCACAGTACTCCTGCCGGGAGCTTCTCGAGTTTGCCGATGTATTTCGCCTGTTGAGGAGGCATTTGGATACCTTAAGAGAGTCATAGTTACTCCTGTCAGTTGCTCCCCGTTTTACCACAGTCACATTTTCAAACTTCCTCTAGCCAGGTCACCTGAAGCGATACGCCATTATCTGTCGATATAAAGACTGTCACAGTACTCCTGACGGGAGCTTCTCGAGTTTGCCGATGTATTTCGCCTCTTGACGAGGCATTTGGCTACCTTAAAAGAGTCATAGTTACTCCTGTCAGTTACTCCCCGTTTTACAACAGCCACATCTACAAGCTTACTTTGGCCAGTTTACCAGAGGCGATACGCCAATATCTGTCAACATAAAGACTTTCACAGCACTCCTGATGGGAGCTTCTCGAGTTTGTCGATGTATTTCTCCGGTTGACGAGGCATTTGGCTACCTTAAGAGAGTCATAGTTACTCCTGTCAGTTGCTCCCCGTGTTTCCACAGTCACATTTTCAAGCTTCCTCTAGCCAGTTCACCTGACGCGATAGGCCATTGTTTGTCAACCTAATGTCTTTCACAGTACTCCTGCCGGCAGCTTCTCGAGTTTGCCGATGTATTTCGCCTGTTGAGGAGGCATTTGGATACCTTAAGAGAGTCATAGTTACTCCTGTCAGTTGCTCCCCGTTTTACCACAGTCACAGTTTCAAACTTCCTCTAGCCAGGTCACCTGAAGCGATACGCCATTATCTGTCGACATAAAGACTGTCACAGTACTCCTGCCGGGAGCTTCTCGAGTTTGCCGATGTATTTCGCCTCTTGACGAGGCATTTGGCTACCTTAAGAGAGTCATAGTTACTCCTGTCAGTTACTCCCCGTTTTACAACAGTCACATCTACAAGCTTACTCTGGCCAGTTCACCTGAAGCGATACGCCATTATCTGTCAACCTATAGACTTTCACAGCACTCCTGACGGGAGCTTCTCGAGTTTGCCGATGTATTTCGCCTGTTGACGAGGCATTTGGCTACCTTAAGAGAGTCATAGTTACTCCTGTCAGTTGCTCCAGGATTTACCACAGTCACATTTTCAAGGTTTCACTAGCCAGTTCACCTGAAGCGATACGCCATTATCTGTCAACCTATAGACTTTCACAGCACTCCTGATGGGAGCTTCTCGAGGTTGCCGATGTATTTCGCCTGTTGACCACGCATTTGGCTACCTTAAGAGAGTCATAGTTACTCCTGTCAGTTGCTCCCCGTTTTACCACAGTCACAATTTCAAGCTTCCTCTAGCCAGTTCCCCTGAAGCGATACGCCATTATCTGTCAACCTATAGACTTTCACAGCACTCCTGACGGGAGCTTCTTGAGTTTGCCGATGTATTTCGCCTGTTGACCACGCATTTGGCTACCTTAAGAGAGTCATAGTTACTCCTGTCAGTTGCTCCCCGTTTTACCACAGTCACAATTTCAAGCTTCCTCTAGCCAGTTCCCCTGAAGCGATACGCCATTATCTGTCAACCTATAGACTTTCACAGCACTCCTGACGGGAGCTTCTTGAGTTTGCCGATGTATTTCGCCTGTTGACCACGCATTTGGCTACCTTAAGAGAGTCATAGTTACTCCTGTCAGTTGCTCCCCGTTTTACCACAGTCACAATTTCAAGCTTCCTCTAGCCAGTTCCCCTGAAGCGATACGCCATTATCTGCCAACCTAAAGACTTTCACAGCACTCCTGACGGGAGCTTCTCGAGTTTGCCGAGGTATTTCTCCGGTTGACGAGGCATTTGGCTACCTTAAGAGAGTCATAGTTACTCCTGTCAGTTGCTCCCCGTTATACCACAGTCACATTTTCAAGCTTCTTCTAGCCAGTTCACCTAACGCGATACGCCATTGTCTGTCAACCTAATGTCTTTCACAGTACTCCTGCCGGGAGCTTCTCGAGTTTGCCGATGTATTTCGCCTGTTGAGGAGGCATTTGGATACCTTAAGAGAGTCATAGTTACTCCTGTCAGTTGCTCCCCGTTTTACCACAGTCACATTTTCAAACTTCCTCTAGCCAGGTCACCTGAAGCGATACGCCATTATCTGTCGATATAAAGACTGTCACAGTACTCCTGACGGGAGCTTCTCGAGTTTGCCGATGTATTTCGCCTCTTGACGAGGCATTTGGCTACCTTAAAAGAGTCATAGTTACTCCTGTCAGTTACTCCCCGTTTTACAACAGCCACATCTACAAGCTTACTCTGGCCAGTTTACCAGAGGCGATACGCCAATATCTGTCAACATAAAGACTTTCACAGCACTCCTGATGGGAGCTTCTCGAGTTTGTCGATGTATTTCTCCGGTTGACGAGGCATTTGGCTACCTTAAGAGAGTCATAGTTACTCCTGTCAGTTGCTCCCCGTGTTTCCACAGTCACATTTTCAAGCTTCCTCTAGCCAGTTCACCTGACGCGATAGGCCATTGTTTGTCAACCTAATGTCTTTCACAGTACTCCTGCCGGCAGCTTCTCGAGTTTGCCGATGTATTTCGCCTGTTGAGGAGGCATTTGGATACCTTAAGAGAGTCATAGTTACTCCTGTCAGTTGCTCCCCGTTTTACCACAGTCACAGTTTCAAACTTCCTCTAGCCAGGTCACCTGAGGCGATACGCCATTATCTGTCGTCATAAAGACTGTCACAGTACTCCTGCCGGGAGCTTCTCGAGTTTGCCGATGTATTTCGCCTCTTGACGAGGCATTTGGCTACCTTAAGAGAGTCATAGTTACTCCTGTCAGTTACTCCCCGTTTTACAACAGTCACATCTACAAGCTTACTCTGGCCAGTTCACCTGAAGCGATACGCCATTATCTGTCAACCTATAGACTTTCACAGCACTCCTGACGGGAGCTTCTCGAGTTTGCCGATGTATTTCGCCTGTTGACCACGCATTTGGCTACCTTAAGAGAGTCATAGTTACTCCTGTCAGTTGCTCCCCGTTTTACCACAGTCACAATTTCAAGCTTCCTCTAGCCAGTTCCCCTGAAGCGATACGCCTTTATCTGTCAACCTATAGACTTTCACAGCACTCCTGACGAGAGCTTCTTGAGTTTGCCGATGTATTTCGCCTGTTGACCACGCATTTGGCTACCTTAAGAGAGTCATAGTTACTCCTGTCAGTTGCTCCCCGTTTTACCACAGTCACAATTTCAAGCTTCCTCTAGCCAGTTCCCCTGAAGCGATACGCAATTATCTGCCAACCTAAAGACTTTCACAGCACTCCTGATGGGAGCTTCTCGAGTTTGCCGAGGTATTTCTCCGGTTGACGAGGCATTTGGCTACCTTAAGTGAGTCATAGTTACTCCTGTCAGTTGCTCCCCGTTATACCACAGTCACATTTTCAAGCTTCCTCTAGCCAGTTCACCTAACGCGATACGCCATTGTCTGTCAACCTAATGTCTTCCACAGTACTCCTGCCGGGAGCTTCTCGAGTTTGCCGATGTATTTCGCCTGTTGAGGAGGCATTTGGATACCTTAAGAGAGTCATAGTTACTCCTGTCAGTTGCTCCCCGTTTTAATACAGTCACATTTTCAAACTTCCTCTAGCCAGGTCACCTGAAGCGATACGCCATTATCTGTCGACATAAAGACTGTCACAGTACTCCTGCCGGGAGCTTCTCGAGTTTGCCGATGTATTTCGCCTCTTGACGAGGCATTTGGCTACCTTAAGAGAGTCATAGTTACTCCTGTCAGTGACTACCCGTTTTACAACAGCCACATCTACAAGCTTACTCTGGCCAGTTTACCAGAGGCGATACGCCCATATCTGTCAACATAAAGACTTTCACAGCACTCCTGATGGGAGCTTCTCGAGTTTTCCGATGTATTTCGCCTCCTGACGAGGCATTTGGCTACCTTAAGAGAGTCATAGTTACTCCTGTCAGTTGCTCCAGGATTTACCACAGTCACATTTTCAAGGTTTCACTAGCCAGTTCACCTGAAGCGATACGCCATTATCTGTCAACCTATAGACTTTCACAGCACTCCTGATGGGAGCTTCTCGAGGTTGCCGATGTATTTCGCCTGTTGACCACGCATTTGGCTACCTTAAGAGAGTCATAGTTACTCCTGTCAGTTGCTCCCCGTTTTACCACAGTCACAATTTCAAGCTTCCTCTAGCCAGTTCCCCTGAAGCGATACGCCATTATCTGTCAACCTATAGACTTTCACAGCACTCCTGACGGGAGCTTCTTGAGTTTGCCGATGTATTTCGCCTGTTGACCACGCATTTGGCTATACAGCCGTCTTTATTCACAAATACAGTGAATAACACAAGGTAGTACATAACACTCTTAATCTATTGCGCCTTGCTCCCCGAGAGGAGCTCACAAGGGCGCCGGTTACCGATGTTGTGTAACCGCTGTTACCTTAATATTAATCACAGTATCACAAGTTACATACAAAAATTGAATAAAGAGCGGAATTGCTCCCGATATTGAAGCCCCGGGAGTCGGGGCAAACTAACCTAAAACTAACCGACTAACTAGCCTACGCCCTCCCTGTACTTCGGCCTGGACGACGTCATATTTTCGAACAGGCCGAAGATCCACGTCGTTCCACAGAGCACCCGCGTGCTGATGGTGCTTATCTCCCGCCTGCGGAAGCCAAGTTGTAGGAGCTGGCGGGCTGATGTAGGTGCCCAAGTCCCCCTCCAGTTCAGGGTCACTGTTCTAAACTGTATGCTGCTGGCTGCAGGTCGGAGAGCGCCGACGGCTTGCCGCACCGACGGGACGTCGTATTTCGCCGCCTTCTGCCGGTGACACCAGTCGGTGTCAAGATGGTCGCCGACGATCTGTGCGTCGATGACATGCACCACGCCGTCCTTAGACGCCACAACGTCGGGCTTGCGGACTCCCTCTGGTGTACGAAGGTGTGGCTCGACAGACACGTCGAACCCTCGTTGAGCCAGCCCGCGCGCGACGTATTTCACAACCGCGTCGTGTCGTCGCACCCGGGCTCGGCTGGTCAGCCCGCAGCCCTGGACGACGTGGTTTGCGGTCTCGACGGCGTTGCATCTTGCGCGACACATCTTCTCCCTGTCTCGGCCGCGACTCCTGCGCGCTTTGGATGGTAGAGCGTTAATGCGCGTGCGGATGCACGCGACGTAGTCACGGCCAGACAGGAAGCGACTGGTGTCCTCGACCCAGCTGTGTTGGCCTGATGTCCTGGCTGACGACGAGAGAGCTGCCCCGTCGAAGGAAACATGCAGGCGCGCCGCCCACATCTCACCAACTTTTGCAGCCGTTGGCAGCAAATGGCCCTCCCACGTCAGGTGTCGTTCAAGCGCCGCCACTTCGTGTCGTGCCTCCCCCAGGTCTGCATCGGTGGTGGTGGTCTCGAGCTGCAACAGGGTGAGGAGCCTGCCCCACCTCAGGGTTGGCCCTATCCAGCGGGCTGATGGAATCCCAAGGCCCCCATGGGCAATTGGAGCGTGAAAGTAGCCCAAGGGGGTGTCGGCTGGGAGGCGGAACCATCTCCTCACGGCGGCTCGGACGCAATTGTCCATGGCCTTGAGCGCACCGATGCGGGTGCGACTCAGTGCTAGGCCATGATACAGGCCCGGGAGAAGGACCTCACGAAGTGCAAAGAGCCGCTGCTGCGGCTTCAGCGGCGCCCGCGTGATGATCGACAGCTGCTCCTCGATGTGGTGCCTCGGATGGAAGAGACACCGCCCAGAGGAGGAGAACTGCAGTCCCAGGTAGCGGAAGGTCTCACCCACTCCCAACGCCGGCATGGTGGTTTCGCCGGCCGTGAAGGTGACGCTCGCATCCACTTTCACTTTCTTCTCGCGGCCGGACGCCACGAGTGCGAGGGTGAGACACTTCCGCGGGTTAACCCGCAGCCCCAGCTGGTCGAGGGCTGCCACTGCTGCGTTGATAAGGGACTGCAGGCCCCCCCTCGTGGAGGCGAAGAGCAGGATGTCATCCGCGAAGGCCGCCGCGTTCGTCTGGCGGCCCAACACCTTGACACCTACGTGAGAGGGCAGTTGACCTAGAACATAATCAACAGCGAAATTGAACAGGAGAGGGGACAGAGGATCTCCTTGCCGAACACCTCTTGCTGGCCGCACGGCCGGGGACTCGTCGCCACCCCCCGCAATTACCGTCGTGCTGTCCGCATAGCAGCCCTCGACGTAGTCAATGAATTCGTCCGGCAGACCATGGGCTTTAAGCACAGGACGCAAAGCCGCATGGTCCAACGAATCGAACGCCTTGGACACATCGAGGGATGCCATGAACACAGAACGACAGCGGCGGACGGCGCCGACGAGTATAGTTACTCGAGTCATAGTTACTCCTGTCAGTTGCTCCCCGTTTTACCACAGTCACAATTTCAAGCTTCCTCTAGCCAGTTCCCCTGAAGCGACACGCCATTATCTGTCAACCTATAGACTTTCACAGCACTCCTGACGGGAGCTTCTTGAGTTTGCCGATGTATTTCGCCTGTTGACCACGCATTTGGCTACCTTAAGAGAGTCATAGTTACTCCTGTCAGTTGCTCCCCGTTTTACCACAGTCACAATTTCAAGCTTCCTCTAGCCAGTTCCCCTGAAGCGATACGCCATTATCTGCCAACCTAAAGACTTTCACAGCACTCCTGACGGGAGCTTCTCGAGTTTGCCGAGGTATTTCTCCGGTTGACGAGGCATTTGGCTACCTTAAGAGAGTCATAGTTACTCCTGTCAGTTGCTCCCCGTTATACCACAGTCACATTTTCAAGCTTCTTCTAGCCAGTTCACCTAACGCGATACGCCATTGTCTGTCAACCTAATGTCTTTCACAGTACTCCTGCCGGGAGCTTCTCGAGTTTGCCGATGTATTTCGCCTGTTGAGGAGGCATTTGGATACCTTAAGAGAGTCATAGTTACTCCTGTCAGTTGCTCCCCGTTTTACCACAGTCACATTTTCAAACTTCCTCTAGCCAGGTCACCTGAAGCGATACGCCATTATCTGTCGATATAAAGACTGTCACAGTACTCCTGACGGGAGCTTCTCGAGTTTGCCGATGTATTTCGCCTCTTGACGAGGCATTTGGCTACCTTAAAAGAGTCATAGTTACTCCTGTCAGTTACTCCCCGTTTTACAACAGCCACATCTACAAGCTTACTCTGGCCAGTTTACCAGAGGCGATACGCCAATATCTGTCAACATAAAGACTTTCACAGCACTCCTGATGGGAGCTTCTCGAGTTTGTCGATGTATTTCTCCGGTTGACGAGGCATTTGGCTACCTTAAGAGAGTCATAGTTACTCCTGTCAGTTGCTCCCCGTGTTTCCACAGTCACATTTTCAAGCTTCCTCTAGCCAGTTCACCTGACGCGATAGGCCATTGTTTGTCAACCTAATGTCTTTCACAGTACTCCTGCCGGCAGCTTCTCGAGTTTGCCGATGTATTTCGCCTGTTGAGGAGGCATTTGGATACCTTAAGAGAGTCATAGTTACTCCTGTCAGTTGCTCCCCGTTTTACCACAGTCACAGTTTCAAACTTCCTCTAGCCAGGTCACCTGAAGCGATACGCCATTATCTGTCGTCATAAAGACTGTCACAGTACTCCTGCCGGGAGCTTCTCGAGTTTGCCGATGTATTTCGCCTCTTGACGAGGCATTTGGCTACCTTAAGAGAGTCATAGTTACTCCTGTCAGTTACTCCCCGTTTTACAACAGTCACATCTACAAGCTTACTCTGGCCAGTTCACCTGAAGCGATACGCCATTATCTGTCAACCTATAGACTTTCACAGCACTCCTGACGGGAGCTTCTCGAGTTTGCCGATGTATTTCGCCTGTTGACCACGCATTTGGCTACCTTAAGAGAGTCATAGTTACTCCTGTCAGTTGCTCCCCGTTTTACCACAGTCACAATTTCAAGCTTCCTCTAGCCAGTTCCCCTGAAGCGATACGCCTTTATCTGTCAACCTATAGACTTTCACAGCACTCCTGACGAGAGCTTCTTGAGTTTGCCGATGTATTTCGCCTGTTGACCACGCATTTGGCTACCTTAAGAGAGTCATAGTTACTCCTGTCAGTTGCTCCCCGTTTTACCACAGTCACAATTTCAAGCTTCCTCTAGCCAGTTCCCCTGAAGCGATACGCAATTATCTGCCAACCTAAAGACTTTCACAGCACTCCTGATGGGAGCTTCTCGAGTTTGCCGAGGTATTTCTCCGGTTGACGAGGCATTTGGCTACCTTAAGTGAGTCATAGTTACTCCTGTCAGTTGCTCCCCGTTATACCACAGTCACATTTTCAAGCTTCCTCTAGCCAGTTCACCTAACGCGATACGCCATTGTCTGTCAACCTAATGTCTTCCACAGTACTCCTGCCGGGAGCTTCTCGAGTTTGCCGAGGTATTTCTCCGGTTGACGAGGCATTTGGCTACCTTAAGAGAGTCATAGTTACTCCTGTCAGTTGCTCCCCGTTATACCACAGTCACATTTTCAAGCTTCTTCTAGCCAGTTCACCTAACGCGATACGCCATTGTCTGTCAACCTAATGTCTTTCACAGTACTCCTGCCGGGAGCTTCTCGAGTTTGCCGATGTATTTCGCCTGTTGAGGAGGCATTTGGATACCTTAAGAGAGTCATAGTTACTCCTGTCAGTTGCTCCCCGTTTTACCACAGTCACATTTTCAAACTTCCTCTAGCCAGGTCACCTGAAGCGATACGCCATTATCTGTCGATATAAAGACTGTCACAGTACTCCTGACGGGAGCTTCTCGAGTTTGCCGATGTATTTCGCCTCTTGACGAGGCATTTGGCTACCTTAAAAGAGTCATAGTTACTCCTGTCAGTTACTCCCCGTTTTACAACAGCCACATCTACAAGCTTACTCTGGCCAGTTTACCAGAGGCGATACGCCAATATCTGTCAACATAAAGACTTTCACAGCACTCCTGATGGGAGCTTCTCGAGTTTGTCGATGTATTTCTCCGGTTGACGAGGCATTTGGCTACCTTAAGAGAGTCATAGTTACTCCTGTCAGTTGCTCCCCGTTTTTCCACAGTCACATTTTCAAGCTTCCTCTAGCCAGTTCACCTGACGCGATAGGCCATTGTTTGTCAACCTAATGTCTTTCACAGTACTCCTGCTGGCAGCTTCTCGAGTTTGCCGATGTATTTCGCCTGTTGAGGAGGCATTTGGATACCTTAAGAGAGTCATAGTTACTCCTGTCAGTTGCTCCCCGTTTTACCACAGTCACAGTTTCAAACTTCCTCTAGCCAGGTCACCTGAAGCGATACGCCATTATCTGTCGACATAAAGACTGTCACAGTACTCCTGCCGGGAGCTTCTCGAGTTTGCCGATGTATTTCGCCTCTTGACGAGGCATTTGGCTACCTTAAGAGAGTCGTAGTTACTCCTGTCAGTTACTCCCCGTTTTACAACAGTCACATCTACAAGCTTACTCTGGCCAGTTCACCTGAAGCGATACGCCATTATCTGTCAACCTATAGACTTTCACAGCACTCCTGACGGGAGCTTCTCGAGTTTGCCGATGTATTTCGCCTGTTGACCACGCATTTGGCTACCTTAAGAGAGTCATAGTTACTCCTGTCAGTTGCTCCCCGTTTTACCACAGTCACAATTTCAAGCTTCCTCTAGCCAGTTCCCCTGAAGCGATACGCCTTTATCTGTCAACCTATAGACTTTCACAGCACTCCTGACGAGAGCTTCTTGAGTTTGCCGATGTATTTCGCCTGTTGACCACGCATTTGGCTACCTTAAGAGAGTCATAGTTACTCCTGTCAGTTGCTCCCCGTTTTACCACAGTCACAATTTCAAGCTTCCTCTAGCCAGTTCCCCTGAAGCGATACGCAATTATCTGCCAACCTAAAGACTTTCACAGCACTCCTGATGGGAGCTTCTCGAGTTTGCCGAGGTATTTCTCCGGTTGACGAGGCATTTGGCTACCTTAAGTGAGTCATAGTTACTCCTGTCAGTTGCTCCCCGTTATACCACAGTCACATTTTCAAGCTTCCTCTAGCCAGTTCACCTAACGCGATACGCCATTGTCTGTCAACCTAATGTCTTCCACAGTACTCCTGCCGGGAGCTTCTCGAGTTTGCCGATGTATTTCGCCTGTTGAGGAGGCATTTGGATACCTTAAGAGAGTCATAGTTACTCCTGTCAGTTGCTCCCCGTTTTAATACAGTCACATTTTCAAACTTCCTCTAGCCAGGTCACCTGAAGCGATACGCCATTATCTGTCGACATAAAGACTGTCACAGTACTCCTGCCGGGAGCTTCTCGAGTTTGCCGATGTATTTCGCCTCTTGACGAGGCATTTGGCTACCTTAAGAGAGTCATAGTTACTCCTGTCAGTGACTACCCGTTTTACAACAGCCACATCTACAAGCTTACTCTGGCCAGTTTACCAGAGGCGATACGCCCATATCTGTCAACATAAAGACTTTCACAGCACTCCTGATGGGAGCTTCTCGAGTTTTCCGATGTATTTCGCCTCCTGACGAGGCATTTGGCTACCTTAAGAGAGTCATAGTTACTCCTGTCAGTTGCTCCAGGATTTACCACAGTCACATTTTCAAGGTTTCACTAGCCAGTTCACCTGAAGCGATACGCCATTATCTGTCAACCTATAGACTTTCACAGCACTCCTGATGGGAGCTTCTCGAGGTTGCCGATGTATTTCGCCTGTTGACCACGCATTTGGCTACCTTAAGAGAGTCATAGTTACTCCTGTCAGTTGCTCCCCGTTTTACCACAGTCACAATTTCAAGCTTCCTCTAACCAGTTCCCCTGAAGCGATACGCCATTATCTGTCAACCTATAGTCTTTCACAGCACTCCTGACGGGAGCTTCTTGAGTTTGCCGATGTATTTCGCCTGTTGACCACGCATTTGGCTACCTTAAGAGAGTCATAGTTACTCCTGTCAGTTGCTCCCCGTTTTACCACAGTCACAATTTCAAGCTTCCTCTAGCCAGTTCCCCTGAAGCGATACGCCATTATCTGCCAACCTAAAGACTTTCACAGCACTCCTGACGGGAGCTTCTCGAGTTTGCCGAGGTATTTCTCCGGTTGACGAGGCATTTGGCTACCTTAAGAGAGTCATAGTTACTCCTGTCAGTTGCTCCCCGTTATACCACAGTCACATTTTCAAGCTTCTTCTAGCCAGTTCACCTAACGCGATACGCCATTGTCTGTCAACCTAATGTCTTTCACAGTACTCCTGCCGGGAGCTTCTCGAGTTTGCCGATGTATTTCGCCTGTTGAGGAGGCATTTGGATACCTTAAGAGAGTCATAGTTACTCCTGTCAGTTGCTCCCCGTTTTACCACAGTCACATTTTCAAACTTCCTCTAGCCAGGTCACCTGAAGCGATACGCCATTATCTGTCGATATAAAGACTGTCACAGTACTCCTGACGAGAGCTTCTTGAGTTTGCCGATGTATTTCGCCTGTTGACCACGCATTTGGCTACCTTAAGAGAGTCATAGTTACTCCTGTCAGTTGCTCCCCGTTTTACCACAGTCACAATTTCAAGCTTCCTCTAGCCAGTTCCCCTGAAGCGATACGCAATTATCTGCCAACCTAAAGACTTTCACAGCACTCCTGATGGGAGCTTCTCGAGTTTGCCGAGGTATTTCTCCGGTTGACGAGGCATTTGGCTACCTTAAGTGAGTCATAGTTACTCCTGTCAGTTGCTCCCCGTTATACCACAGTCACATTTTCAAGCTTCCTCTAGCCAGTTCACCTAACGCGATACGCCATTGTCTGTCAACCTAATGTCTTCCACAGTACTCCTGCCGGGAGCTTCTCGAGTTTGCCGATGTATTTCGCCTGTTGAGGAGGCATTTGGATACCTTAAGAGAGTCATAGTTACTCCTGTCAGTTGCTCCCCGTTTTAATACAGTCACATTTTCAAACTTCCTCTAGCCAGGTCACCTGAAGCGATACGCCATTATCTGTCGACATAAAGACTGTCACAGTACTCCTGCCGGGAGCTTCTCGAGTTTGCCGATGTATTTCGCCTCTTGACGAGGCATTTGGCTACCTTAAGAGAGTCATAGTTACTCCTGTCAGTGACTACCCGTTTTACAACAGCCACATCTACAAGCTTACTCTGGCCAGTTTACCAGAGGCGATACGCCCATATCTGTCAACATAAAGACTTTCACAGCACTCCTGATGGGAGCTTCTCGAGTTTTCCGATGTATTTCGCCTCCTGACGAGGCATTTGGCTACCTTAAGAGAGTCATAGTTACTCCTGTCAGTTGCTCCAGGATTTACCACAGTCACATTTTCAAGGTTTCACTAGCCAGTTCACCTGAAGCGATACGCCATTATCTGTCAACCTATAGACTTTCACAGCACTCCTGATGGGAGCTTCTCGAGGTTGCCGATGTATTTCGCCTGTTGACCACGCATTTGGCTACCTTAAGAGAGTCATAGTTACTCCTGTCAGTTGCTCCCCGTTTTACCACAGTCACAATTTCAAGCTTCCTCTAACCAGTTCCCCTGAAGCGATACGCCATTATCTGTCAACCTATAGTCTTTCACAGCACTCCTGACGGGAGCTTCTTGAGTTTGCCGATGTATTTCGCCTGTTGACCACGCATTTGGCTACCTTAAGAGAGTCATAGTTACTCCTGTCAGTTGCTCCCCGTTTTACCACAGTCACAATTTCAAGCTTCCTCTAGCCAGTTCCCCTGAAGCGATACGCCATTATCTGCCAACCTAAAGACTTTCACAGCACTCCTGACGGGAGCTTCTCGAGTTTGCCGAGGTATTTCTCCGGTTGACGAGGCATTTGGCTACCTTAAGAGAGTCATAGTTACTCCTGTCAGTTGCTCCCCGTTATACCACAGTCACATTTTCAAGCTTCTTCTAGCCAGTTCACCTAACGCGATACGCCATTGTCTGTCAACCTAATGTCTTTCACAGTACTCCTGCCGGGAGCTTCTCGAGTTTGCCGATGTATTTCGCCTGTTGAGGAGGCATTTGGATACCTTAAGAGAGTCATAGTTACTCCTGTCAGTTGCTCCCCGTTTTACCACAGTCACATTTTCAAACTTCCTCTAGCCAGGTCACCTGAAGCGATACGCCATTATCTGTCGATATAAAGACTGTCACAGTACTCCTGACGGGAGCTTCTCGAGTTTGCCGATGTATTTCGCCTCTTGACGAGGCATTTGGCTATACAGCCGTCTTTATTCACAAATACAGTGAATAACACAAGGTAATACATAACACTCTTAATCTATTGCGCCTTGCTCCCCGAGAGGAGCTCACAAGGGCGCCGGTTACCGATGTTGTGTAACCGCTGTTACCTTAATATTAATCACAGTATCACAAGTTACATACAAAATTTGAATAAAGAGCGGAATTGCTCCCGATATTGAAGCCCCGGGAGTCGGGGCAAACTAACCTAAAACTAACCGACTAACTAGCCTACGCCCTCCCTGTACTTCGGCCTGGACGACGTCATATTTTCGAACAGGCCGAAGATCCACGTCGTTCCACAGAGCACCCGCGTGCTGATGGTGCTTATCTCCCGCCTGCGGAAGCCAAGTTGTAGGAGCTGGCGGGCTGATGTAGGTGCCCAAGTCCCCCTCCAGTTCAGGGTCACTGTTCTAAACTGTATGCTGCTGGCTGCAGGTCGGAGAGCGCCGACGGCTTGCCGCACCGACGGGACGTCGTATTTCGCCGCCTTCTGCCGATGACACCAGTCGGTGTCAAGATGGTCGCCGACGATCTGTGCGTCGATGACATGCACCACGCCATCCTTAGACGCCACAACGTCGGGCTTGCGGACTCCCTCTGGTGTACGAAGGTGTGGCTCGACAGACACGTCGAACCCTCGTTGAGCCAGCCCGCGCGCGACGTATTTCACAACCGCGTCATGTCGTCGCACCCGGGCTCGGCTGGTCAGCCCGCAGCCCTGGACGACGTGGTTTGCGGTCTCGACGGCGTTGCATCTTGCGCGACACATCTTCTCCCTGTCTCGGCCGCGACTCCTGCGCGCTTTGGATGGTAGAGCGTTAATGCGCGTGCGGATGCACGCGACGTAGTCACGGCCAGACAGGAAGCGACTGGTGTCCTCGACCCAGCTGTGTTGGCCTGATGTCCTGGCTGACGACGAAAGAGCTGCCCCGTCGAAGGAAACATGCAGGCGCGCCGCCCACATCTCACCAACTTTCGCAGCCGTTGGCAGCAGATGGCCCTCCCACGTCAGGTGTCGTTCAAGCGCCGCCACTTCGTGTCGTGCCTCCCCCAGGTCTGCGTCGGTGGTGGTGGTCTCGAGCTGCAACAGGGTGAGGAGCCTGCCCCGCCTCAGGGTTGGCCCTATCCAGCGGGCTGATGGAATCCCAAGGCCCCCATGGGCAATTGGAGCGTGAAAGTAGCCCAAGGGGGTGTCGGCTGGGAGGCGGAACCATCTCCTCACGGCGGCTCGGACGCAATTGTCCATGGCCTTGAGCGCACCGATGCGGGTGCGACTCAGTGCTAGGCCATGATACAGGCCCGGGAGAAGGACCTCACGAAGTGCAAAGAGCCGCTGCTGCGGCTTCAGCGGCGCTCGCGTGATGATCGACAGCTGCTCCTCGATGTGGTGCCTCGGATGGAAGAGACACCGCCCAGAGGAGGAGAACTGCAGTCCCAGGTAGCGGAAGGTCTCACCCACTCCCAACGCCGGCATGGTGGTTTCGCCGGCCGTGAAGGTGACGCTCGTATCCACTTTTACTTTCTTCTCGCGGCCGGACGCCACGAGTGCGAGGGTGAGACACTTCCGCGGGTTAACCCGCAGCCCCAGCTGGTCGAGGGCTGCCACTGCTGCGTTGATAAGGGACTGCAGGCCCCCCCTCGTGGAGGCGAAGAGCAGGATGTCATCCGCGAAGGCCGCCGCGTTCGTCTGGCGGCCCAACACCTTGACACCTACGTGAGAGGGCAGTTGACCTAGAACATAATCAACAGCGAAATTGAACAGGAGAGGGGACAGAGGATCTCCTTGCCGAACACCTCTTGCTGGCCGCACGGCCGGGGACTCGTCGCCACCCCCCGCAATTACCGTCGTGCTGTCCGCATAGCAGCCCTCGACGTAGTCAATGAATTCGTCCGGCAGACCATGGGCTTTAAGCACAGGACGCAAAGCCGCATGGTCCAACGAATCGAACGCCTTGGACACATCGAGGGATGCCATGAACACAGAACGACAGCGGCGGACGGCGCCGACGAGTATCCGGTCGAGGAGGAAAGTGTTCTCCAGCATCCCATCCCTTGGGATGAAAGCCCGCTGACGTTCGTCCACAGCACACATCTGCATAAGGCGAGTCGCCAGAACCTTATGGAAGGTTCGGGCTAGCACCGAGCAGACGGTGATGGGCCGAAAGTCAGCGGGGGATGCTGGGGCGGCTGTCTTAGGGAGCAAAGAGGTCCTGGCTCGGAGGAGGGAAGGGGGAAGCTTGCGGGTAAGCAGGAAAAGGTTTAGGAGTTTGGTGGTGACCTCCGCTGGAAGGCGGCGCAGCTGCACCGGCGAGAGGCCGTCAGGGCCGGCAACGGAGCCTCTGGGCGGCAAGGCGGCCGCAACCTCTTCTGCAGTGATCGGCCTCCATAGGCGCTCAAAGTCAACAGACTCCGAGCGCGGGAGAAGCCGATCGGGAATGGAGCCAGCGTTGGAAGGTGGCTCTGTCGTGAAGAGGCTGCGCCAGAAGTCCACCAGCCCTGGGATGTTCGACGGCGGCTGGAGCAGGGTGCCATCCAGGAGGCCACGCACGCAGCGCGCGCGATTCCTCCTGAAGGCATCCTGACATCTGGCATATTCCCACCGGCGGCGCTTCCGCTTGGAGAGCGGAGGGCCACCACCAGACCGCTGCTTGGATGGCGGGCGCGACGTCTTCCTCTTCCTTGCTTCTGCTTCCTCAGAGCCGACAGCTCGGAGGGCCTCAGGCAGCCCAGCCGCGACCACTGCCAACGGCGTACCCGGCCCCAAACGCACAAGGTCGTCCAGGGCCGAGAAGCGCGCGGCCGACCGCGGCAGGCCGGCGAGGTGCCTCCATATGGCTTCGTCGACTACAGATGTTTGTGGCGGGCGCTCAAGCTCCGGCGGAGAGGGTGGCCCCTCCGGCAGCGACTCCGGGACGGGTGAATGGCGCAGACCATGCTGCGTCTGTTGTTCCCGCCTCAGCTCCTCTACGTATTCCCGCACCATCGTCCTGTGTGCCACCGTCCTCCTCCTGCACTTGATGGCATCCAGGGTACGGTGCGGAAACAGGGGTAGAAGCTCCTGGTTTGCAAAGAGGACTTTGGAGTCACTGGCACAGAGAAGCCTAGCCTCCGCCAGGGCGAGCTCCCGCATTTCTTCTTCCGCCCACCGAGCTCGCTTCCTATCAGTTGCAATCTCCGCATTTGCCGCTTCCGGATGGGCGCGGCGGCGGTGTTGTCCGAGCCCGATCTTGCTGCGGAAGGCACGGCTGCAAATGCTGCAGTGGAACCATGGCTCCACGGCCTCCTCTACTTCAGGGACGGTTGGCAGGCTAGCAGTCGGGACTGTTAGGCCGGGTCCTTCAGCGGAAGGCCCGGTACCCGTGTTTTCTTCTCTTGTTGTCCCAACATTAAGGGTTATGCGATGGAGGGCTGGTAACCCCCCAAAGCCCCAAGTGCGGACTTCCACTCTGCTTACCAGTCCTATCAAGGACTGGCGTATCGGCGGGCCCACGGGAAGGGGGGAAGCCGCAGGCAAGGAGAGGCTAAGAGGGCATGGCCCATGTATTGCGCTTCACTTGCCCAGTAACTATGAGAGTCATAGTTACTCCCGCCAAGTCATAGTTACTCCTGTCAGTTACTCCCCGTTTTACAACAGCCACATCTACAAGCTTACTCTGGCCAGTTTACCAGAGGCGATACGCCAATATCTGTCAACATAAAGACTTTCACAGCACTCCTGATGGGAGCTTCTCGAGTTTGTCGATGTATTTCTCCGGTTGACGAGGCATTTGGCTACCTTAAGAGAGTCATAGTTACTCCTGTCAGTTGCTCCCCGTTTTTCCACAGTCACATTTTCAAGCTTCCTCTAGCCAGTTCACCTGACGCGATAGGCCATTGTTTGTCAACCTAATGTCTTTCACAGTACTCCTGCTGGCAGCTTCTCGAGTTTGCCGATGTATTTCGCCTGTTGAGGAGGCATTTGGATACCTTAAGAGAGTCATAGTTACTCCTGTCAGTTGCTCCCCGTTTTACCACAGTCACAGTTTCAAACTTCCTCTAGCCAGGTCACCTGAAGCGATACGCCATTATCTGTCGACATAAAGACTGTCACAGTACTCCTGCCGGGAGCTTCTCGAGTTTGCCGATGTATTTCGCCTCTTGACGAGGCATTTGGCTACCTTAAGAGAGTCATAGTTACTCCTGTCAGTTACTCCCCGTTTTACAACAGTCACATCTACAAGCTTACTCTGGCCAGTTCACCTGAAGCGATACGCCATTATCTGTCAACCTATAGACTTTCACAGCACTCCTGACGGGAGCTTCTCGAGTTTGCCGATGTATTTCGCCTGTTGACCACGCATTTGGCTACCTTAAGAGAGTCATAGTTACTCCTGTCAGTTGCTCCCCGTTTTACCACAGTCACAATTTCAAGCTTCCTCTAGCCAGTTCCCCTGAAGCGATACGCCTTTATCTGTCAACCTATAGACTTTCACAGCACTCCTGACGAGAGATTCTTGAGTTTGCCGATGTATTTCGCCTGTTGACCACGCATTTGGCTACCTTAAGAGAGTCATAGTTACTCCTGTCAGTTGCTCCCCGTTTTACCACAGTCACAATTTCAAGCTTCCTCTAGCCAGTTCCCCTGAAGCGATACGCAATTATCTGCCAACCTAAAGACTTTCACAGCACTCCTGATGGGAGCTTCTCGAGTTTGCCGAGGTATTTCTCCGGTTGACGAGGCATTTGGCTACCTTAAGTGAGTCATAGTTACTCCTGTCAGTTGCTCCCCGTTATACCACAGTCACATTTTCAAGCTTCCTCTAGCCAGTTCACCTAACGCGATACGCCATTGTCTGTCAACCTAATGTCTTCCACAGTACTCCTGCCGGGAGCTTCTCGAGTTTGCCGATGTATTTCGCCTGTTGAGGAGGCATTTGGATACCTTAAGAGAGTCATAGTTACTCCTGTCAGTTGCTCCCCGTTTTAATACAGTCACATTTTCAAACTTCCTCTAGCCAGGTCACCTGAAGCGATACGCCATTATCTGTCGACATAAAGACTGTCACAGTACTCCTGCCGGGAGCTTCTCGAGTTTGCCGATGTATTTCGCCTCTTGACGAGGCATTTGGCTACCTTAAGAGAGTCATAGTTACTCCTGTCAGTGACTACCCGTTTTACAACAGCCACATCTACAAGCTTACTCTGGCCAGTTTACCAGAGGCGATACGCCCATATCTGTCAACATAAAGACTTTCACAGCACTCCTGATGGGAGCTTCTCGAGTTTTCCGATGTATTTCGCCTCCTGACGAGGCATTTGGCTACCTTAAGAGAGTCATAGTTACTCCTGTCAGTTGCTCCAGGATTTACCACAGTCACATTTTCAAGGTTTCACTAGCCAGTTCACCTGAAGCGATACGCCATTATCTGTCAACCTATAGACTTTCACAGCACTCCTGATGGGAGCTTCTCGAGGTTGCCGATGTATTTCGCCTGTTGACCACGCATTTGGCTACCTTAAGAGAGTCATAGTTACTCCTGTCAGTTGCTCCCCGTTTTACCACAGTCACAATTTCAAGCTTCCTCTAACCAGTTCCCCTGAAGCGATACGCCATTATCTGTCAACCTATAGACTTTCACAGCACTCCTGACGGGAGCTTCTTGAGTTTGCCGATGTATTTCGCCTGTTGACCACGCATTTGGCTACCTTAAGAGAGTCATAGTTACTCCTGTCAGTTGCTCCCCGTTTTACCACAGTCACAATTTCAAGCTTCCTCTAGCCAGTTCCCCTGAAGCGATACGCCATTATCTGTCAACCTATAGACTTTCACAGCACTCCTGACGGGAGCTTCTTGAGTTTGCCGATGTATTTCGCCTGTTGACCACGCATTTGGCTACCTTAAGAGAGTCATAGTTACTCCTGTCAGTTGCTCCCCGTTTTACCACAGTCACAATTTCAAGCTTCCTCTAGCCAGTTCCCCTGAAGCGATACGCCATTATCTGCCAACCTAAAGACTTTCACAGCACTCCTGACGGGAGCTTCTCGAGTTTGCCGAGGTATTTCTCCGGTTGACGAGGCATTTGGCTACCTTAAGAGAGTCATAGTTACTCCTGTCAGTTGCTCCCCGTTATACCACAGTCACATTTTCAAGCTTCTTCTAGCCAGTTCACCTAACGCGATACGCCATTGTCTGTCAACCTAATGTCTTTCACAGTACTCCTGCCGGGAGCTTCTCGAGTTTGCCGATGTATTTCGCCTGTTGAGGAGGCATTTGGATACCTTAAGAGAGTCATAGTTACTCCTGTCAGTTGCTCCCCGTTTTACCACAGTCACATTTTCAAACTTCCTCTAGCCAGGTCACCTGAAGCGATACGCCATTATCTGTCGATATAAAGACTGTCACAGTACTCCTGACGGGAGCTTCTCGAGTTTGCCGATGTATTTCGCCTCTTGACGAGGCATTTGGCTACCTTAAAAGAGTCATAGTTACTCCTGTCAGTTACTCCCCGTTTTACAACAGCCACATCTACAAGCTTACTCTGGCCAGTTTACCAGAGGCGATACGCCAATATCTGTCAACATAAAGACTTTCACAGCACTCCTGATGGGAGCTTCTCGAGTTTGTCGATGTATTTCTCCGGTTGACGAGGCATTTGGCTACCTTAAGAGAGTCATAGTTACTCCTGTCAGTTGCTCCCCGTGTTTCCACAGTCACATTTTCAAGCTTCCTCTAGCCAGTTCACCTGACGCGATAGGCCATTGTTTGTCAACCTAATGTCTTTCACAGTACTCCTGCCGGCAGCTTCTCGAGTTTGCCGATGTATTTCGCCTGTTGAGGAGGCATTTGGATACCTTAAGAGAGTCATAGTTACTCCTGTCAGTTGCTCCCCGTTTTACCACAGTCACAGTTTCAAACTTCCTCTAGCCAGGTCACCTGAAGCGATACGCCATTATCTGTCGACATAAAGACTGTCACAGTACTCCTGCCGGGAGCTTCTCGAGTTTGCCGATGTATTTCGCCTCTTGACGAGGCATTTGGCTATCAAAGCCGTCTTTATTCACGTACAGTGAATAACACAAATAAGTGAATACCCACAAAGCGGGTTTACAGATGGTACATAAATTACAAAACACACTTAATAATAGACACAGTACATGAACAAAGAGAGGTATTATGCCTGAGAGGCCAGGCAGCAGCCGAAGGATTGAGACCACGCTAACCAACGCCAGTGCGGGGCATCGTGCGGCGGCGAGGGGCAGTCATAGATTCGAAACGCCGCGCCGCCATGATGCTGCCCAGAAGTACTCTGGTGCTCAATGTTGAAAGGTGGCCCTTCGTCACACCGACATCCTGCAATGCTTTAGCAGAGGCTGAAGACCAAACCCCACGCCAGTTGATGGTCGCCGACGTGGTGGTGAATTCCGTAACCACTGGAAACAGCTCTCGGATCTTGTCGTAGACAGCCTGCTTGTCGTAGACGGCTACTTTCTCACGGTGACACCTACCAAGATCACGGTTGTCGCCAACGACCTGCGCATCGATGACAAATGCTGCAGTGTCACGGACCGCCACGATGTCTGGCTTTTTCAAGCCTTCAGATGTACGAAGGTGAGGCTCTAGCAGAACATTGTAGCCTCTGCGGCGGAGGCCTCGCGCCAGATAGGACGCCATGGCTTCGTGTCGAGCAATGCGAGCCCCGTCGCTTCTCCAGCACTGTTGAATGACATGGTTGGCAGTCTCCGTGGCATTGCAGCCAGCGCGGCAACTGGTGTCACCTTCCCTCCCACGTAGCAGCCGTGCCCGAGTTGGTAAGGCATTAATCCGGACACGCAGGCATGAGATGTAGTCGCGGCCGGTTACGAACTGCCGCGTATTGGAGACCCAGCAGTGCTGCCCTGGTGTTCGGGCAGACTCGTGTAGCGCAGCGCCGTCGACCGACGAGTGCAGGCGGTCGGCCCAACACCGGCCCAACTGGTAACTGGACTTTATAACTTCCCCCTGCCATTGCAGGGCGTGGTCCAGTTGGTGAATTTCTCGCTGGATTAAGTCCTGGGAAGAATCGTCCACTGCCGCACCCAGTCCTTGCATCTTCGCCAATCTTCTCCTGCGAAGAAGAGGGCCCAGCCAGCGGGCTGCAGGCACCCCCAAGCCCCCATGGGAGATGGGGGCGTGGAAGTAACCGACCGGCGTATCTGCTGGCAGGTGCAGCCAAGATCGAAGGGCTGCACGAACACAGACGTCAAGGGAAGAGAGGGCCCCAAGACGAGTCCTCCCCAGGGCGAGGCCATGGAAAATACCCGGGAGGATGACAGAACGAAGGGCAAAAAGCCGCTGCTGAGGTTTGAGTGGTGCACGCTTGATGATGTTCAACTGCTTCTCGACCTCCCGCCGGGGATGAAAAAGACTGCGTCCGCACGTGGAAAATTGCAGGCCTAGATACTTGAAAGTATCTCCCATCGCCAGTGCTGGGATGTTGTTCCCCCCAGCACGAAAGATGACAGTCTCGTCGACCTTGGTTTTCTTCTCCCGGCCTGATGAGACAAGGGCGAGAGAAAAACACTTCCGTGGGTTGACCTCGAGCCCGAGATCCCCCAGGGCCGACGTGGCGATGGTGAGAAGTTCCTGCAATCCATCACGAGTCTCGGCGAACAGCAGGAGGTCATCAGCGAATGCAGCCGCATTTATCCGCCGTCCAAGAATGCGTGCACCAATATGAGCAGGCAGACGAGACAAGAGAATGTCAATGGACATGTTGAAGAGAATAGGAGACAGCGGGTCACCCTGCCGAACACCCCTCGAAGGCCGCACTAGATCTGACGACTTCCCATCCGCGCAGATAACCGTCGATCCCGCCTCATAGCATCCCCGGATGTAGTCAACGAACTCGACCGGCAGACCATGGGCCCTTAGCACAGGACCAAGGGCACCATGGGCAAGCGAGTCGAAGGCCTTTGACACATCCAGAGATGCCAAGTACAGCGAGCCGGCAGCTCGGCACGCCTGGGTCATCGCCAGATCCAGAAGAAAGGTGTTATGAAGCATCCCATCCTGAGGGATGAAAGCCCGCTGGCGACCGTCCAACACACAGTAGCTTCCTCTAGCCAGTTCCCCTGAAGCGATACGCCATTATCTGTCAACCTATAGACTTTCACAGCACTCCTGACGGGAGCTTCTCGAGTTTGCCGATGTATTTCGCCTGTTGACCACGCATTTGGCTACCTTAAGAGAGTCATAGTTACTCCTGTCAGTTGCTCCCCGTTTTTCCACAGTCACAATTTCAAGCTTCCTCTAGCCAGTTCCCCTGAAGCGATACGCCATTATCTGTCAACCTATAGACTTTCACAGCACTCCTGACGAGAGCTTCTTGAGTTTGCCGATGTATTTCGCCTGTTGACCACGCATTTGGCTACCTTAAGAGAGTCATAGTTACTCCTGTCAGTTGCTCCCCGTTTTACCACAGTCACAATTTCAAGCTTCCTCTAGCCAGTTCCCCTGAAGCGATACGCCATTATCTGCCAACCTAAAGACTTTCACAGCACTCCTGATGGGAGCTTCTCGAGTTTGCCGAGGTATTTCTCCGGTTGACGAGGCATTTGGCTACCTTAAGAGAGTCATAGTTACTCCTGTCAGTTGCTCCCCGTTATACCACAGTCACATTTTCAAGCTTCCTCTAGCCAGTTCACCTAACGCGATACGCCATTGTCTGTCAACCTAATGTCTTCCACAGTACTCCTGCCGGGAGCTTCTCGAGTTTGCCGATGTATTTCGCCTGTTGAGGAGGCATTTGGATACCTTAAGAGAGTCATAGATACTCCTGTCAGTTGCTCCCCGTTTTAATACAGTCACATTTTCAAACTTCCTCTAGCCAGGTCACCTGAAGCGATACGCCATTATCTGTCGACATAAAGACTGTCACAGTACTCCTGCCGGGAGCTTCTCGAGTTTGCCGATGTATTTCGCCTCTTGACGAGGCATTTGGCTACCTTAAGAGAGTCATAGTTACTCCTGTCAGTGACTCCCCGTTTTACAACAGCCACATCTACAAGCTTACTCTGGCCAGTTTACCAGAGGCGATACGCCAATATATGTCAACATAAAGACATTCACAGCACTCCTGATGGGAGCTTCTCGAGTTTTCCGATGTATTTCTCCGGTTGACGAGCCATTTGGCTACCTTAAGAGAGTCATAGTTACTCCTGTCAGCTGCTCCCCGTTTTTCCACAGTCACATTTTCAAGCTTCCTCTAGCCAGTTCACCTGACGCGATAGGCCATTGTCTGTCAACCTAATGTCTTTCACAGTACTCCTGCCGGGAACTTCTCGAGTTTGCCGATGTATTTCGCCTCCTGACGAGGCATTTGGCTACCTTAAGAGAGTCATAGTTACTCCTGTCAGCTGCTCCCCGTTTTTCCACAGTCACATTTTCAAGCTTCCTCTAGCCAGATCACCTGAAGCGATACGCCATTATCTGTCAACCTATAGACTTTCACAGCACTCCTGATGGGAGCTTCTCGAGTTTGCCGATGTATTTCGCCTGTTGACCACGCATTTGGCTACCTTAAGAGAGTCATAGTTACTCCTGTCAGTTGCTCCCCGTTTTACCACAGTCACATTTTCAAGGTTTCACTAGCCAGTTCACCTGAAGCGATACGCCATTATCTGTCAACCTATAGACTTTCACAGCACTCCTGATGGGAGCTTCTCGAGTTTGCCGAGGTATTTCTCCGGTTGACGAGGCATTTGGCTACCTTAAGAGAGTCATAGTTACTCCTGTCAGTTGCTCCCCGTTATACCACAGTCACATTTTCAAGCTTCCTCTGGCCAGTTCACCTGACGCGATACGCCATTGTCTGTCAATCTAATGTCTTTCACAGTACTCCTGCCGGGAGCTTCTCGAGTTTGCCGATGTATTTCGCCTGTTGAGGAGGCATTTGGATACCTTAAGAGAGTCATAGTTACTCCTGTCAGTTGCTCCCCGTTTTACCACAGTCACATTTTCAAACTTCCTCTAGCCAGGTCACCTGAAGCGATACGCCATTATCTGTCGATATAAAGACTGTCACAGTACTCCTGACGGGAGCTTCTCGAGTTTGCCGATGTATTTCGCCTCTTGACGAGGCATTTGGCTACCTTAAAAGAGTCATAGTTACTCCTGTCAGTTACTCCCCGTTTTACAACAGCCACATCTACAAGCTTACTCTGGCCAGTTTACCAGAGCCGATACGCCAATATCTGTCAACATAAAGACTTTCACAGCACTCCTGATGGGAGCTTCTCGAGTTTGTCGATGTATTTCTCCGGTTGACGAGGCATTTGGCTACCTTAAGAGAGTCATAGTTACTCCTGTCAGTTGCTCCCCGTTTTTCCACAGTGACATTTTCAAGCTTCCTCTAGCCAGTTCACCTGACGCGATAGGCCATTGTTTGTCAACCTAATGTCTTTCACAGTACTCCTGCCGGCAGCTTCTCGAGTTTGCCGATGTATTTCGCCTGTTGAGGAGGCATTTGGATACCTTAAGAGAGTCATAGTTACTCCTGTCAGTTGCTCCCCGTTTTACCACAGTCACAGTTTCAAACTTCCTCTAGCCAGGTCACCTGAAGCGATACGCCATTATCTGTCGACATAAAGACTGTCACAGTACTCCTGCCGGGAGCTTCTCGAGTTTGGCGATGTATTTCGCCTCTTGACGAGGCATTTGGCTACCTTAAGAGAGTCATAGTTACTCCTGTCAGTTGCTCCCCGTTTTACCACAGTCACAAAACAAGCTTCCTCTAGCCAGTTCCCCTGAAGCGATACGCCATTATCTGTCAACCTATAGACTTTCACAGCACTCCTGACGAGAGCTTCTTGAGTTTGCCGATGTATTTCGCCTGTTGACCACGCATTTGGCTACCTTAAGAGAGTCATAGTTACTCCTGTCAGTTGCTCCCCGTTTTACCACAGTCACAATTTCAAGCTTCCTCTAGCCAGTTCCCCTGAAGCGATACGCCATTATCTGCCAACCTAAAGACTTTCACAGCACTCCTGATGGGAGCTTCTCGAGTTTGCCGAGGTATTTCTCCGGTTGACGAGGCATTTGGCTACCTTAAGAGAGTCATAGTTACTCCTGTCAGTTGCTCCCCGTTATACCACAGTCACATTTTCAAGCTTCCTCTAGCCAGTTCACCTAACGCGATACGCCATTGTCTGTCAACCTAATGTCTTCCACAGTACTCCTGCCGGGAGCTTCTCGAGTTTGCCGATGTATTTCGCCTGTTGAGGAGGCATTTGGATACCTTAAGAGAGTCATAGTTACTCCTGTCAGTTGCTCCCCGTTTTAATACAGTCACATTTTCAAACTTCCTCTAGCCAGGTCACCTGAAGCGATACGCCATTATCTGTCGACATAAAGACTGTCACAGTACTCCTGCCGGGAGCTTCTCGAGTTTGCCGATGTATTTCGCCTCTTGACGAGGCATTTGGCTACCTTAAGAGAGTCATAGTTACTCCTGTCAGTGACTCCCCGTTTTACAACAGCCACATCTACAAGCTTACTCTGGCCAGTTTACCAGAGGCGATACGCCCATATCTGTCAACATAAAGACTTTCACAGCACTCCTGATGGGAGCTTCTCGAGTTTTCCGATGTATTTCGCCTCCTGACGAGGCATTTGGCTACCTTAAGAGAGTCATAGTTACTCCTGTCAGTTGCTCCCCGTTTTACCACAGTCACAATTTCAAGCTTCCTCTAGCCAGTTCCCCTGAAGCGATACGCCATTATCTGCCAACCTAAAGACTTTCACAGCACTCCTGACGGGAGCTTCTCGAGTTTGCCGAGGTATTTCTCCGGTTGACGAGGCATTTGGCTATATTAAGAGAGTCATAGTTACTCCTGTCAGTTGCTCCCCGTTATACCACAGTCACATTTTCAAGCTTCTTCTAGCCAGTTCACCTAACGCGATACGCCATTGTCTGTCAACCTAATGTCTTTCACAGTACTCCTGCCGGGAGCTTCTCGAGTTTGCCGATGTATTTCGCCTGTTGAGGAGGCATTTGGATACCTTAAGAGAGTCATAGTTACTCCTGTCAGTTGCTCCCCGTCTTAATACAGTCACATTTTCAAACTTCCTCTAGCCAGGTCACCTGAAGCGATACGCCATTATCTGTCGACATAAAGACTGTCACAGTACTCCTGCCGGGAGCTTCTCGAGTTTGCCGATGTATTTCGCCTCTTGACGAGGCATTTGGCTACCTTAAGAGAGTCATAGTTACTCCTGTCAGTGACTCCCCGTTTTACAACAGCCACATCTACAAGCTTACTCTGGCCAGTTTACCAGAGGCGATACGCCAATATATGTCAACATAAAGACATTCACAGCACTCCTGATGGGAGCTTCTCGAGTTTTCCGATGTATTTCTCCGGTTGACGAGCCATTTGGCTACCTTAAGAGAGTCATAGTTACTCCTGTCAGCTGCTCCCCGTTTTTCCACAGTCACATTTTCAAGCTTCCTCTAGCCAGTTCACCTGACGCGATAGGCCATTGTCTGTCAACCTAATGTCTTTCACAGTACTCCTGCCGGGAACTTCTCGAGTTTGCCGATGTATTTCGCCTCCTGACGAGGCATTTGGCTACCTTAAGAGAGTCATAGTTACTCCTGTCAGCTGCTCCCCGTTTTTCCACAGTCACATTTTCAAGCTTCCTCTAGCCAGATCACCTGAAGCGATACGCCATTATCTGTCAACCTATAGACTTTCACAGCACTCCTGATGGGAGCTTCTCGAGTTTGCCGATGTATTTCGCCTGTTGACCACGCATTTGGCTACCTTAAGAGAGTCATAGTTACTCCTGTCAGTTGCTCCCCGTTTTACCACAGTCACATTTTCAAGGTTTCACTAGCCAGTTCACCTGAAGCGATACGCCATTATCTGTCAACCTATAGACTTTCACAGCACTCCTGATGGGAGCTTCTCGAGTTTGCCGAGGTATTTCTCCGGTTGACGAGGCATTTGGCTACCTTAAGAGAGTCATAGTTACTCCTGTCAGTTGCTCCCCGTTATACCACAGTCACATTTTCAAGCTTCCTCTGGCCAGTTCACCTGACGCGATACGCCATTGTCTGTCAATCTAATGTCTTTCACAGTACTCCTGCCGGGAGCTTCTCGCGTTTGCCGATGTATTTCGCCTGTTGAGGAGGCATTTGGATACCTTAAGAGAGTCATAGTTACTCCTGTCAGTTGCTCCCCGTTTTACCACAGTCACATTTTCAAACTTCCTCTAGCCAGGTCACCTGAAGCGATACGCCATTATCTGTCGATATAAAGACTGTCACAGTACTCCTGACGGGAGCTTCTCGAGTTTGCCGATGTATTTCGCCTCTTGACGAGGCATTTGGCTACCTTAAAAGAGTCATAGTTACTCCTGTCAGTTACTCCCCGTTTTACAACAGCCACATCTACAAGCTTACTCTGGCCAGTTTACCAGAGCCGATACGCCAATATCTGTCAACATAAAGACTTTCACAGCACTCCTGATGGGAGCTTCTCGAGTTTGTCGATGTATTTCTCCGGTTGACGAGGCATTTGGCTACCTTAAGAGAGTCATAGTTACTCCTGTCAGTTGCTCCCCGTTTTTCCACAGTGACATTTTCAAGCTTCCTCTAGCCAGTTCACCTGACGCGATAGGCCATTGTTTGTCAACCTAATGTCTTTCACAGTACTCCTGCCGGCAGCTTCTCGAGTTTGCCGATGTATTTCGCCTGTTGAGGAGGCATTTGGATACCTTAAGAGAGTCATAGTTACTCCTGTCAGTTGCTCCCCGTTTTACCACAGTCACAGTTTCAAACTTCCTCTAGCCAGGTCACCTGAAGCGATACGCCATTATCTGTCGACATAAAGACTGTCACAGTACTCCTGCCGGGAGCTTCTCGAGTTTGGCGATGTATTTCGCCTCTTGACGAGGCATTTGGCTACCTTAAGAGAGTCATAGTTACTCCTGTCAGTTGCTCCCCGTTTTACCACAGTCACAAAACAAGCTTCCTCTAGCCAGTTCCCCTGAAGCGATACGCCATTATCTGTCAACCTATAGACTTTCACAGCACTCCTGACGAGAGCTTCTTGAGTTTGCCGATGTATTTCGCCTGTTGACCACGCATTTGGCTACCTTAAGAGAGTCATAGTTACTCCTGTCAGTTGCTCCCCGTTTTACCACAGTCACAATTTCAAGCTTCCTCTAGCCAGTTCCCCTGAAGCGATACGCCATTATCTGCCAACCTAAAGACTTTCACAGCACTCCTGATGGGAGCTTCTCGAGTTTGCCGAGGTATTTCTCCGGTTGACGAGGCATTTGGCTACCTTAAGAGAGTCATAGTTACTCCTGTCAGTTGCTCCCCGTTATACCACAGTCACATTTTCAAGCTTCCTCTAGCCAGTTCACCTAACGCGATACGCCATTGTCTGTCAACCTAATGTCTTCCACAGTACTCCTGCCGGGAGCTTCTCGAGTTTGCCGATGTATTTCGCCTGTTGAGGAGGCATTTGGATACCTTAAGAGAGTCATAGTTACTCCTGTCAGTTGCTCCCCGTTTTAATACAGTCACATTTTCAAACTTCCTCTAGCCAGGTCACCTGAAGCGATACGCCATTATCTGTCGACATAAAGACTGTCACAGTACTCCTGCCGGGAGCTTCTCGAGTTTGCCGATGTATTTCGCCTCTTGACGAGGCATTTGGCTACCTTAAGAGAGTCATAGTTACTCCTGTCAGTGACTCCCCGTTTTACAACAGCCACATCTACAAGCTTACTCTGGCCAGTTTACCAGAGGCGATACGCCCATATCTGTCAACATAAAGACTTTCACAGCACTCCTGATGGGAGCTTCTCGAGTTTTCCGATGTATTTCGCCTCCTGACGAGGCATTTGGCTACCTTAAGAGAGTCATAGTTACTCCTGTCAGTTGCTCCCCGTTTTACCACAGTCACAATTTCAAGCTTCCTCTAGCCAGTTCCCCTGAAGCGATACGCCATTATCTGCCAACCTAAAGACTTTCACAGCACTCCTGACGGGAGCTTCTCGAGTTTGCCGAGGTATTTCTCCGGTTGACGAGGCATTTGGCTATATTAAGAGAGTCATAGTTACTCCTGTCAGTTGCTCCCCGTTATACCACAGTCACATTTTCAAGCTTCTTCTAGCCAGTTCACCTAACGCGATACGCCATTGTCTGTCAACCTAATGTCTTTCACAGTACTCCTGCCGGGAGCTTCTCGAGTTTGCCGATGTATTTCGCCTGTTGAGGAGGCATTTGGATACCTTAAGAGAGTCATAGTTACTCCTGTCAGTTGCTCCCCGTCTTAATACAGTCACATTTTCAAACTTCCTCTAGCCAGGTCACCTGAAGCGATACGCCATTATCTGTCGACATAAAGACTGTCACAGTACTCCTGCCGGGAGCTTCTCGAGATTGCCGATGTATTTCGCCTCTTGACGAGGCATTTGGCTACCTTAAGAGAGTCATAGTTACTCCTGTCAGTGACTCCCCGTTTTACAACAGCCACATCTACAAGCTTACTCTGGCCAGTTTACCAGAGGCGATACGCCAATATATGTCAACATAAAGACTTTCACAGCACTCCTGATGGGAGCTTCTCGAGTTTGTCGATGTATTTCTCCGGTTGACGAGGCATTTGGCTACCTTAAGAGAGTCATAGTTACTCCTGTCAGTTGCTCCCCGTTTTTCCACAGTGACATTTTCAAGCTTCCTCTAGCCAGTTCACCTGACGCGATAGGCCATTGTTTGTCAACCTAATGTCTTTCACAGTACTCCTGCCGGCAGCTTCTCGAGTTTGCCGATGTATTTCGCCTGTTGAGGAGGCATTTGGATACCTTAAGAGAGTCATAGTTACTCCTGTCAGTTGCTCCCCGTTTTACCACAGTCACAGTTTCAAACTTCCTCTAGCCAGGTCACCTGAAGCGATACGCCATTATCTGTCGACATAAAGACTGTCACATTACTCCTGCCGGGAGCTTCTCGAGTTTGGCGATGTATTTCGCCTCTTGACGAGGCATTTGGCTACCTTAAGAGAGTCATAGTTACTCCTGTCAGTTGCTCCCCGTTTTACCACAGTCACAATTTCAAGCTTCCTCTAGCCAGTTCCCCTGAAGCGATACGCCATTATCTGTCAACCTATAGACTTTCACAGCCTCCTGACGAGAGCTTCTTGAGTTTGCCGATGTATTTCGCCTGTTGACCACGCATTTGGCTACCTTAAGAGAGTCACAGTTACTCCTGTCAGTTGCTCCCCGTTTTACCACAGTCACAATTTCAAGCTTCCTCTAGCCAGTTCCCCTGAAGCGATACGCCATTATCTGCCAACCTAAAGACTTTCACAGCACTCCTGATGGGAGCTTCTCGAGTTTGCCGAGGTATTTCTCCGGTTGACGAGGCATTTGGCTACCTTAAGAGAGTCATAGTTACTCCTGTCAGTTGCTCCCCGTTATACCACAGTCACATTTTCAAGCTTCCTCTAGCCAGTTCACCTAACGCGATACGCCATTGTCTGTCAACCTAATGTCTTCCACAGTACTCCGGCCGGGAGCTTCTCGAGTTTGCCGATGTATTTCGCCTGTTGAGGAGGCATTTGGATACCTTAAGAGAGTCATAGTTACTCCTGTCAGTTGCTCCCCGTTTTAATACAGTCACATTTTCAAACTTCCTCTAGCCAGGTCACCTGAAGCGATACGCCATTATTTGTCGACATAAAGACTGTCACAGTACTCCTGCCGGGAGCTTCTCGAGTTTGCCGATGTATTTCGCCTCTTGACGAGGCATTTGGCTACCTTAAGAGAGTCATAGTTACTCCTGTCAGTGACTCCCCGTTTTACAACAGCCACATCTACAAGCTTACTCTGGCCAGTTTACCAGAGGCGATACGCCCATATCTGTCAACATAAAGACTTTCACAGCACTCCTGATGGGAGCTTCTCGAGTTTTCCGATGTATTTCGCCTCCTGACGAGGCATTTGGCTACCTTAAGAGAGTCATAGTTACTCCTGTCAGTTGCTCCCCGTTTTACCACAGTCACAATTTCAAGCTTCCTCTAGCCAGTTCCCCTGAAGCGATACGCCATTATCTGCCAACCTAAAGACTTTCACAGCACTCCTGACGGGAGCTTCTCGAGTTTGCCGAGGTATTTCTCCGGTTGACGAGGCATTTGGCTATATTAAGAGAGTCATAGTTACTCCTGTCAGTTGCTCCCCGTTATACCACAGTCACATTTTCAAGCTTCTTCTAGCCAGTTCACCTAACGCGATACGCCATTGTCTGTCAACCTAATGTCTTTCACAGTACTCCTGCCGGGAGCTTCTCGAGTTTGCCGATGTATTTCGCCTGTTGAGGAGGCATTTGGATACCTTAAGAGAGTCATAGTTACTCCTGTCAGTTGCTCCCCGTTTTAATACAGTCACATTTTCAAACTTCCTCTAGCCAGGTCACCTGAAGCGATACGCCATTATCTGTCGACATAAAGACTGTCACAGTACTCCTGCCGGGAGCTTCTCGAGTTTGCCGATGTATTTCGCCTCTTGACGAGGCATTTGGCTACCTTAAGAGAGTCATAGTTACTCCTGTCAGTGACTTCCCGTTTTACAACAGCCACATCTACAAGCTTACTCTGGCCAGTTTACCAGAGGCGATACGCCAATATATGTCAACATAAAGACTTTCACAGCACTCCTGATGGGAGCTTCTCGAGTTTTCCGATGTATTTCTCCGGTTGACGAGCCATTTGGCTACCTTAAGAGAGTCATAGTTACTCCTGTCAGCTGCTCCCCGTTTTTCCACAGTCACATTTTCAAGCTTCCTCTAGCCAGTTCACCTGACGCGATAGGCCATTGTCTGTCAACCTAATGTCTTTCACAGTACTCCTGCCGGGAACTCCTCGAGTTTGCCGATGTATTTCGCCTCCTGACGAGGCATTTGGCTACCTTAAGAGAGTCATAGTTACTCCTGTCAGCTGCTCCCCGTTTTTCCACAGTCACATTTTCAAGCTTCCTCTAGCCAGTTCACCTGACGCGATAGGCCATTGTCTGTCAACCTAATGTCTTTCACAGTACTCCTGCCGGGAACTCCTCGAGTTTGCCGATGTATTTCGCCTCCTGACGAGGCATTTGGCTACCTTAAGAGAGTCATAGTTACTCCTGTCAGCTGCTCCCCGTTTTTCCACAGTCACATTTTCAAGCTTCCTCTAGCCAGATCACCTGAAGCGATACGCCATTATCTGTCAACCTATAGACTTTCACAGCACTCCTGATGGGAGCTTCTCGAGTTTGCCGATGTATTTCGCCTGTTGACCACGCATTTGGCTACCTTAAGAGAGTCATAGTTACTCCTGTCAGTTGCTCCCCGTTTTACCACAGTCACATTTTCAAGGTTTCACTAGCCAGTTCACCTGAAGCGATACGCCATTATCTGTCAACCTATAGACTTTCACAGCACTCCTGATGGGAGCTTCTCGAGTTTGCCGAGGTATTTCTCCGGTTTACGAGGCATTTGGCTACCTTAAGAGAGTCATAGTTACTCCTGTCAGTTGCTCCCCGTTATACCACAGTCACATTTTCAAGCTTCCTCTAGCCAGTTCACCTGACGCGATACGCCATTGTCTGTCAATCTAATGTCTTTCACAGTACTCCTGCCGGGAGCTTCTCGAGTTTGCCGATGTATTTCGCCTGTTGAGGAGGCATTTGGATACCTTAAGAGAGTCATAGTTACTCCTGTCAGTTGCTCCCCGTTTTACCACAGTCACATTTTCAAACTTCCTCTAGCCAGGTCACCTGAAGCGACACGCCATTATCTGTCGATATAAAGACTGTCACAGTACTCCTGACGGGAGCTTCTCGAGTTTGCCGATGTATTTCGCCTCTTGACGAGGCATTTGCCTACCTTAAAAGAGTCATAGTTACTCCTGTCAGTTACTCCCCGTTTTACAACAGCCACATCTACAAGCTTACTCTGGCCAGTTTACCAGAGGCGATACGCCAATATCTGTCAACATAAAGACTTTCACAGCACTCCTGATGGGAGCTTCTCGAGTTTGTCGATGTATTTCTCCGGTTGACGAGGCATTTGGCTACCTTAAGAGAGTCATAGTTACTCCTGTCAATTGCTCCCCGTTTTTCCACAGTCACATTTTCAAGCTTCCTCTAGCCAGTTCACCTGACGCGATAGGCCATTGTTTGTCAACCTAATGTCTTTCACAGTACTCCTGCCGGCAGCTTCTCGAGTTTGCCGATGTATTTCGCCTGTTGAGGAGGCATTTGGATACCTTAAGAGAGTCATAGTTACTCCTGTCAGTTGCTCCCCGTTTTACCACAGTCACAGTTTCAAACTTCCTCTAGCCAGGTCACCTGAAGCGATACGCCATTATCTGTCGACATAAAGACTGTCACAGTACTCCTGCCGGGAGCTTCTCGAGTTTGGCGATGTATTTCGCCTCTTGACGAGGCATTTGGCTACCTTAAGGGAGTCATAGTTACTCCTGTCAGTTGCTCCCCGTTTTACCACAGTCAACATTTCAAGCTTCCTCTAGCCAGTTCCCCTGAAGCGATACGCCATTATCTGTCAACCTATAGACTTTCACAGCACTCCTGACGAGAGCTTCTTGAGTTTGCCGATGTATTTCGCCTGTTGACCACGCATTTGGCTACCTTAAGAGAGTCATAGTTACTCCTGTCAGTTGCTCCCCGTTTTACCACAGTCACAATTTCAAGCTTCCTCTAGCCAGTTCCCCTGAAGCGATACGCCATTATCTGCCAACCTAAAGACTTTCACAGCACTCCTGACGGGAGCTTCTCGAGTTTGCCGAGGTATTTCTCCGGTTGACGAGGCATTTGGCTATATTAAGAGAGTCATAGTTACTCCTGTCAGTTGCTCCCCGTTATACCACAGTCACATTTTCAAGCTTCTTCTAGCCAGTTCACCTAACGCGATACGCCATTGTCTGTCAACCTAATGTCTTTCACAGTACTCCTGCCGGGAGCTTCTCGAGTTTGCCGATGTATTTCGCCTGTTGAGGAGGCATTTGGATACCTTAAGAGAGTCATAGTTACTCCTGTCAGTTGCTCCCCGTCTTAATACAGTCACATTTTCAAACTTCCTCTAGCCAGGTCACCTGAAGCGATACGCCATTATCTGTCGACATAAAGACTGTCACAGTACTCCTGCCGGGAGCTTCTCGAGTTTGCCGATGTATTTCGCTTCTTGACGAGGCATTTGGCTACCTTAAGAGAGTCATAGTTACTCCTGTCAGTGACTCCCCGTTTTACAACAGCCACATCTACAAGCTTACTCTGGCCAGTTTACCAGAGGCGATACGCCAATATATGTCAACATAAAGACATTCACAGCACTCCTGATGGGAGCTTCTCGAGTTTTCCGATGTATTTCTCCGGTTGACGAGCCATTTGGCTACCTTAAGAGAGTCATAGTTACTCCTGTCAGCTGCTCCCCGTTTTTCCACAGTCACATTTTCAAGCTTCCTCTAGCCAGTTCACCTGACGCGATAGGCCATTGTCTGTCAACCTAATGTCTTTCACAGTACTCCTGCCGGGAACTTCTCGAGTTTGCCGATGTATTTCGCCTCCTGACGAGGCATTTGGCTACCTTAAGAGAGTCATAGTTACTCCTGTCAGCTGCTCCCCGTTTTTCCACAGTCACATTTTCAAGCTTCCTCTAGCCAGATCACCTGAAGCGATACGCCATTATCTGTCAACCTATAGACTTTCACAGCACTCCTGATGGGAGCTTCTCGAGTTTGCCGATGTATTTCGCCTGTTGACCACGCATTTGGCTACCTTAAGAGAGTCATAGTTACTCCTGTCAGTTGCTCCCCGTTTTACCACAGTCACATTTTCAAGGTTTCACTAGCCAGTTCACCTGAAGCGATACGCCATTATCTGTCAACCTATAGACTTTCACAGCACTCCTGATGGGAGCTTCTCGAGTTTGCCGAGGTATTTCTCCGGTTGACGAGGCATTTGGCTACCTTAAGAGAGTCATAGTTACTCCTGTCAGTTGCTCCCCGTTATACCACAGTCACATTTTCAAGCTTCCTCTGGCCAGTTCACCTGACGCGATACGCCATTGTCTGTCAATCTAATGTCTTTCACAGTACTCCTGCCGGGAGCTTCTCGCGTTTGCCGATGTATTTCGCCTGTTGAGGAGGCATTTGGATACCTTAAGAGAGTCATAGTTACTCCTGTCAGTTGCTCCCCGTTTTACCACAGTCACATTTTCAAACTTCCTCTAGCCAGGTCACCTGAAGCGATACGCCATTATCTGTCGATATAAAGACTGTCACAGTACTCCTGACGGGAGCTTCTCGAGTTTGCCGATGTATTTCGCCTCTTGACGAGGCATTTGGCTACCTTAAAAGAGTCATAGTTACTCCTGTCAGTTACTCCCCGTTTTACAACAGCCACATCTACAAGCTTACTCTGGCCAGTTTACCAGAGCCGATACGCCAATATCTGTCAACATAAAGACTTTCACAGCACTCCTGATGGGAGCTTCTCGAGTTTGTCGATGTATTTCTCCGGTTGACGAGGCATTTGGCTACCTTAAGAGAGTCATAGTTACTCCTGTCAGTTGCTCCCCGTTTTTCCACAGTGACATTTTCAAGCTTCCTCTAGCCAGTTCACCTGACGCGATAGGCCATTGTTTGTCAACCTAATGTCTTTCACAGTACTCCTGCCGGCAGCTTCTCGAGTTTGCCGATGTATTTCGCCTGTTGAGGAGGCATTTGGATACCTTAAGAGAGTCATAGTTACTCCTGTCAGTTGCTCCCCGTTTTACCACAGTCACAGTTTCAAACTTCCTCTAGCCAGGTCACCTGAAGCGATACGCCATTATCTGTCGACATAAAGACTGTCACAGTACTCCTGCCGGGAGCTTCTCGAGTTTGGCGATGTATTTCGCCTCTTGACGAGGCATTTGGCTACCTTAAGAGAGTCATAGTTACTCCTGTCAGTTGCTCCCCGTTTTACCACAGTCACAAAACAAGCTTCCTCTAGCCAGTTCCCCTGAAGCGATACGCCATTATCTGTCAACCTATAGACTTTCACAGCACTCCTGACGAGAGCTTCTTGAGTTTGCCGATGTATTTCGCCTGTTGACCACGCATTTGGCTACCTTAAGAGAGTCATAGTTACTCCTGTCAGTTGCTCCCCGTTTTACCACAGTCACAATTTCAAGCTTCCTCTAGCCAGTTCCCCTGAAGCGATACGCCATTATCTGCCAACCTAAAGACTTTCACAGCACTCCTGATGGGAGCTTCTCGAGTTTGCCGAGGTATTTCTCCGGTTGACGAGGCATTTGGCTACCTTAAGAGAGTCATAGTTACTCCTGTCAGTTGCTCCCCGTTATACCACAGTCACATTTTCAAGCTTCCTCTAGCCAGTTCACCTAACGCGATACGCCATTGTCTGTCAACCTAATGTCTTCCACAGTACTCCTGCCGGGAGCTTCTCGAGTTTGCCGATGTATTTCGCCTGTTGAGGAGGCATTTGGATACCTTAAGAGAGTCATAGTTACTCCTGTCAGTTGCTCCCCGTTTTAATACAGTCACATTTTCAAACTTCCTCTAGCCAGGTCACCTGAAGCGATACGCCATTATCTGTCGACATAAAGACTGTCACAGTACTCCTGCCGGGAGCTTCTCGAGTTTGCCGATGTATTTCGCCTCTTGACGAGGCATTTGGCTACCTTAAGAGAGTCATAGTTACTCCTGTCAGTGACTCCCCGTTTTACAACAGCCACATCTACAAGCTTACTCTGGCCAGTTTACCAGAGGCGATACGCCCATATCTGTCAACATAAAGACTTTCACAGCACTCCTGATGGGAGCTTCTCGAGTTTTCCGATGTATTTCGCCTCCTGACGAGGCATTTGGCTACCTTAAGAGAGTCATAGTTACTCCTGTCAGTTGCTCCCCGTTTTACCACAGTCACAATTTCAAGCTTCCTCTAGCCAGTTCCCCTGAAGCGATACGCCATTATCTGCCAACCTAAAGACTTTCACAGCACTCCTGACGGGAGCTTCTCGAGTTTGCCGAGGTATTTCTCCGGTTGACGAGGCATTTGGCTATATTAAGAGAGTCATAGTTACTCCTGTCAGTTGCTCCCCGTTATACCACAGTCACATTTTCAAGCTTCTTCTAGCCAGTTCACCTAACGCGATACGCCATTGTCTGTCAACCTAATGTCTTTCACAGTACTCCTGCCGGGAGCTTTTCGAGTTTGCCGATGTATTTCGCCTGTTGAGGAGGCATTTGGATACCTTAAGAGAGTCATAGTTACTCCTGTCAGTTGCTCCCCGTCTTAATACAGTCACATTTTCAAACTTCCTCTAGCCAGGTCACCTGAAGCGATACGCCATTATCTGTCGACATAAAGACTGTCACAGTACTCCTGCCGGGAGCTTCTCGAGTTTGCCGATGTATTTCGCCTCTTGACGAGGCATTTGGCTACCTTAAGAGAGTCATAGTTACTCCTGTCAGTGACTCCCCGTTTTACAACAGCCACATCTACAAGCTTACTCTGGCCAGTTTACCAGAGGCGATACGCCAATATATGTCAACATAAAGACTTTCACAGCACTCCTGATGGGAGCTTCTCGAGTTTGTCGATGTATTTCTCCGGTTGACGAGGCATTTGGCTACCTTAAGAGAGTCATAGTTACTCCTGTCAGTTGCTCCCCGTTTTTCCACAGTGACATTTTCAAGCTTCCTCTAGCCAGTTCACCTGACGCGATAGGCCATTGTTTGTCAACCTAATGTCTTTCACAGTACTCCTGCCGGCAGCTTCTCGAGTTTGCCGATGTATTTCGCCTGTTGAGGAGGCATTTGGATACCTTAAGAGAGTCATAGTTACTCCTGTCAGTTGCTCCCCGTTTTACCACAGTCACAGTTTCAAACTTCCTCTAGCCAGGTCACCTGAAGCGATACGCCATTATCTGTCGACATAAAGACTGTCACATTACTCCTGCCGGGAGCTTCTCGAGTTTGGCGATGTATTTCGCCTCTTGACGAGGCATTTGGCTACCTTAAGAGAGTCATAGTTACTCCTGTCAGTTGCTCCCCGTTTTACCACAGTCACAATTTCAAGCTTCCTCTAGCCAGTTCCCCTGAAGCGATACGCCATTATCTGTCAACCTATAGACTTTCACAGCCTCCTGACGAGAGCTTCTTGAGTTTGCCGATGTATTTCGCCTGTTGACCACGCATTTGGCTACCTTAAGAGAGTCACAGTTACTCCTGTCAGTTGCTCCCCGTTTTACCACAGTCACAATTTCAAGCTTCCTCTAGCCAGTTCCCCTGAAGCGATACGCCATTATCTGCCAACCTAAAGACTTTCACAGCACTCCTGATGGGAGCTTCTCGAGTTTGCCGAGGTATTTCTCCGGTTGACGAGGCATTTGGCTACCTTAAGAGAGTCATAGTTACTCCTGTCAGTTGCTCCCCGTTATACCACAGTCACATTTTCAAGCTTCCTCTAGCCAGTTCACCTAACGCGATACGCCATTGTCTGTCAACCTAATGTCTTCCACAGTACTCCGGCCGGGAGCTTCTCGAGTTTGCCGATGTATTTCGCCTGTTGAGGAGGCATTTGGATACCTTAAGAGAGTCATAGTTACTCCTGTCAGTTGCTCCCCGTTTTAATACAGTCACATTTTCAAACTTCCTCTAGCCAGGTCACCTGAAGCGATACGCCATTATTTGTCGACATAAAGACTGTCACAGTACTCCTGCCGGGAGCTTCTCGAGTTTGCCGATGTATTTCGCCTCTTGACGAGGCATTTGGCTACCTTAAGAGAGTCATAGTTACTCCTGTCAGTGACTCCCCGTTTTACAACAGCCACATCTACAAGCTTACTCTGGCCAGTTTACCAGAGGCGATACGCCCATATCTGTCAACATAAAGACTTTCACAGCACTCCTGATGGGAGCTTCTCGAGTTTTCCGATGTATTTCGCCTCCTGACGAGGCATTTGGCTACCTTAAGAGAGTCATAGTTACTCCTGTCAGTTGCTCCCCGTTTTACCACAGTCACAATTTCAAGCTTCCTCTAGCCAGTTCCCCTGAAGCGATACGCCATTATCTGCCAACCTAAAGACTTTCACAGCACTCCTGACGGGAGCTTCTCGAGTTTGCCGAGGTATTTCTCCGGTTGACGAGGCATTTGGCTATATTAAGAGAGTCATAGTTACTCCTGTCAGTTGCTCCCCGTTATACCACAGTCACATTTTCAAGCTTCTTCTAGCCAGTTCACCTAACGCGATACGCCATTGTCTGTCAACCTAATGTCTTTCACAGTACTCCTGCCGGGAGCTTCTCGAGTTTGCCGATGTATTTCGCCTGTTGAGGAGGCATTTGGATACCTTAAGAGAGTCATAGTTACTCCTGTCAGTTGCTCCCCGTTTTAATACAGTCACATTTTCAAACTTCCTCTAGCCAGGTCACCTGAAGCGATACGCCATTATCTGTCGACATAAAGACTGTCACAGTACTCCTGCCGGGAGCTTCTCGAGTTTGCCGATGTATTTCGCCTCTTGACGAGGCATTTGGCTACCTTAAGAGAGTCATAGTTACTCCTGTCAGTGACTTCCCGTTTTACAACAGCCACATCTACAAGCTTACTCTGGCCAGTTTACCAGAGGCGATACGCCAATATATGTCAACATAAAGACTTTCACAGCACTCCTGATGGGAGCTTCTCGAGTTTTCCGATGTATTTCTCCGGTTGACGAGCCATTTGGCTACCTTAAGAGAGTCATAGTTACTCCTGTCAGCTGCTCCCCGTTTTTCCACAGTCACATTTTCAAGCTTCCTCTAGCCAGTTCACCTGACGCGATAGGCCATTGTCTGTCAACCTAATGTCTTTCACAGTACTCCTGCCGGGAACTCCTCGAGTTTGCCGATGTATTTCGCCTCCTGACGAGGCATTTGGCTACCTTAAGAGAGTCATAGTTACTCCTGTCAGCTGCTCCCCGTTTTTCCACAGTCACATTTTCAAGCTTCCTCTAGCCAGTTCACCTGACGCGATAGGCCATTGTCTGTCAACCTAATGTCTTTCACAGTACTCCTGCCGGGAACTCCTCGAGTTTGCCGATGTATTTCGCCTCCTGACGAGGCATTTGGCTACCTTAAGAGAGTCATAGTTACTCCTGTCAGCTGCTCCCCGTTTTTCCACAGTCACATTTTCAAGCTTCCTCTAGCCAGATCACCTGAAGCGATACGCCATTATCTGTCAACCTATAGACTTTCACAGCACTCCTGATGGGAGCTTCTCGAGTTTGCCGATGTATTTCGCCTGTTGACCACGCATTTGGCTACCTTAAGAGAGTCATAGTTACTCCTGTCAGTTGCTCCCCGTTTTACCACAGTCACATTTTCAAGGTTTCACTAGCCAGTTCACCTGAAGCGATACGCCATTATCTGTCAACCTATAGACTTTCACAGCACTCCTGATGGGAGCTTCTCGAGTTTGCCGAGGTATTTCTCCGGTTTACGAGGCATTTGGCTACCTTAAGAGAGTCATAGTTACTCCTGTCAGTTGCTCCCCGTTATACCACAGTCACATTTTCAAGCTTCCTCTAGCCAGTTCACCTGACGCGATACGCCATTGTCTGTCAATCTAATGTCTTTCACAGTACTCCTGCCGGGAGCTTCTCGAGTTTGCCGATGTATTTCGCCTGTTGAGGAGGCATTTGGATACCTTAAGAGAGTCATAGTTACTCCTGTCAGTTGCTCCCCGTTTTACCACAGTCACATTTTCAAACTTCCTCTAGCCAGGTCACCTGAAGCGACACGCCATTATCTGTCGATATAAAGACTGTCACAGTACTCCTGACGGGAGCTTCTCGAGTTTGCCGATGTATTTCGCCTCTTGACGAGGCATTTGCCTACCTTAAAAGAGTCATAGTTACTCCTGTCAGTTACTCCCCGTTTTACAACAGCCACATCTACAAGCTTACTCTGGCCAGTTTACCAGAGGCGATACGCCAATATCTGTCAACATAAAGACTTTCACAGCACTCCTGATGGGAGCTTCTCGAGTTTGTCGATGTATTTCTCCGGTTGACGAGGCATTTGGCTACCTTAAGAGAGTCATAGTTACTCCTGTCAATTGCTCCCCGTTTTTCCACAGTCACATTTTCAAGCTTCCTCTAGCCAGTTCACCTGACGCGATAGGCCATTGTTTGTCAACCTAATGTCTTTCACAGTACTCCTGCCGGCAGCTTCTCGAGTTTGCCGATGTATTTCGCCTGTTGAGGAGGCATTTGGATACCTTAAGAGAGTCATAGTTACTCCTGTCAGTTGCTCCCCGTTTTACCACAGTCACAGTTTCAAACTTCCTCTAGCCAGGTCACCTGAAGCGATACGCCATTATCTGTCGACATAAAGACTGTCACAGTACTCCTGCCGGGAGCTTCTCGAGTTTGGCGATGTATTTCGCCTCTTGACGAGGCATTTGGCTACCTTAAGGGAGTCATAGTTACTCCTGTCAGTTGCTCCCCGTTTTACCACAGTCAACATTTCAAGCTTCCTCTAGCCAGTTCCCCTGAAGCGATACGCCATTATCTGTCAACCTATAGACTTTCACAGCACTCCTGACGAGAGCTTCTTGAGTTTGCCGATGTATTTCGCCTGTTGACCACGCATTTGGCTACCTTAAGAGAGTCATAGTTACTCCTGTCAGTTGCTCCCCGTTTTACCACAGTCACAATTTCAAGCTTCCTCTAGCCAGTTCCCCTGAAGCGATACGCCATTATCTGCCAACCTAAAGACTTTCACAGCACTCCTGATGGGAGCTTCTCGAGTTTGCCGAGGTATTTCTCCGGTTGACGAGGCATTTGGCTACCTTAAGAGAGTCATAGTTACTCCTGTCAGTTGCTCCCCGTTATACCACAGTCACATTTTCAAGCTTCCTCTAGCCAGTTCACCTAACGCGATACGCCATTGTCTGTCAACCTAATGTCTTCCACAGTACTCCTGCCGGGAGCTTCTCGAGTTTGCCGATGTACGAGGGTTATTCCAAAAGTAAGGTCCGATCGGTCGCGAAATGGAAACGACTATGAAAATCGGATAAAGCTTTGCACAGATGTGTTGGGTAGTGTCTCTAGTATAACCCCAGTTAGCATCACGTCGCTATTCTCATTTCTGAGCTCGCAGTGAGTGCGTAAAGATGTCTAGAAAATAGTGTCTGCCGCCAAGTACGAGGGCCTGGTGAGAAATTTCGCCTGAAGCTATGCAGCCAACATTACATAACTGTCGTGCTGTTTCGTCTTCACGACAATTCTCAGCCGCATTCTGCAGGGGCAATGAAGATGCTCCTGCATCGTTTTCAAATGGAAATGTTAGATTACCCACAATACAGTCCGCAATTGTCTCCCCCTGAGTTTCATCTCTGGTCACATGAACCGCTGTCTTTGAAGACAACATTTTGACACAGACAACGAGGTGTAGGCCAGCGTGGAGAATTGGCGGAAAGCACTGGCGGCTGCCTTCTATGATGAGGCTATTGAAAAGTTGGTACAACGCTATGACAAAAGTCTAAGTCAGAACGGCGACTACGTAGAGAAGTAGCTGAAAGGTGTAGCTAATTGTTACAAGTAAAACATTTCTGATGTTCACTGTGGTTTCAATTTGGCAATCAATCGGACCTTACTTTTGGAATAACCCTCGTATTTCGCCTGTTGAGGAGGCATTTGGATACCTTAAGAGAGTCATAGTTACTCCTGTCAGTTGCTCCCCGTTTTAATACAGTCACATTTTCAAACTTCCTCTAGCCAGGTCACCTGAAGCGATACGCCATTATCTGTCGACATAAAGACTGTCACAGTACTCCTGCCGGGAGCTTCTCGAGTTTGCCGATGTATTTCGCCTCTTGACGAGGCATTTGGCTACCTTAAGAGAGTCATAGTTACTCCTGTCAGTGACTCCCCGTTTTACAACAGCCACATCTACAAGCTTACTCTGGCCAGTTTACCAGAGGCGATACGCCAATATATGTCAACATAAAGACATTCACAGCACTCCTGATGGGAGCTTCTCGAGTTTTCCGATGTATTTCTCCGGTTGACGAGCCATTTGGCTACCTTAAGAGAGTCATAGTTACTCCTGTCAGTTGCTCCCCGTTTTTCCACAGTCACATTTTCAAGCTTCCTCTAGCCAGTTCACCTAACGCGATACGCCATTGTCTGTCAACCTAATGTCTTTCACAGTACTCCTGCCGGGAGCTTCTCGAGTTTGCCGATGTATTTCGCCTGTTGAGGAGGCATTTGGATACCTTAAGAGAGTCATAGTTACTCCTGTCAGTTGCTCCCCGTTTTAATACAGTCACATTTTCAAACTTCCTCTAGCCAGGTCTCCTGAAGCGATACGCCATTATCTGTCGACATAAAGACTGTCACAGTACTCCTGGCTGGAGCTTCTCGAGTTTGCCGATGTATTTCGCCTCTTGACGAGGCATTAGGCTACCTTAAGAGAGTCATAGTTACTCCTGTCAGTGACTCCCCGTTTTACAACAGCCACATCTACAAGCTTACTCTGGCCAGTTTACCAGAAGCGATACGCCAATATATGTCAACATAAAGACTTTCACAGCACTCCTGATGGGAGCTTCTCGAGTTTTCCGATGTATTTCTCCGGTTGACGAGCCATTTGGCTACCTTAAGAGAGTCATAGTTACTCCTGTCAGTTGCTCCCCGTTTTTCCACAGTCACATTTTCAAGCTTCCTCTAGCCAGTTCACCTGACGCGATAGGCCATTGTTTGTCAACCTAATGTCTTTCACAGTACTCCTGCCGGCAGCTTCTCGAGTTTGCCGATGTATTTCGCCTGTTGAGGAGGCATTTGGATACCTTAAGAGAGTCATAGTTACTCCTGTCAGTTGCTCCCCGTTTTACCACAGTCACAGTTTCAAACTTCCTCTAGCCAGGTCACCTGAAGCGATACGCCATTATCTGTCGACATAAAGACTGTCACAGTACTCCTGCCGGGAGCTTCTCGAGTTTGGCGATGTATTTCGCCTCTTGACGAGGCATTTGGCTACCTTAAGAGATTCATAGTTACTCCTGTCAGTTGCTCCCCGTTTTACCACAGTCACAATTACAAGCTTCCTCTAGCCAGTTCCCCTGAAGCGATACGCCATTATCTGTCAACCTATAGACTTTCACAGCACTCCTGACGAGAGCTTCTTGAGTTTGCCGATGTATTTCGCCTGTTGACCACGCATTTGGCTACCTTAAGAGAGTCATAGTTACTCCTGTCAGTTGCTCCCCGTTTTACCACAGTCACAATTTCAAGCTTCCTCTAGCCAGTTCCCCTGAAGCGATACGCCATTATCTGTCAACCTAAAGACTTTCACAGCACTCCTGACGGGAGCTTCTCGAGTTTGCCGAGGTATTTCTCCGGTTGACGAGGCATTTGGCTATATTAAGAGAGTCATAGTTACTCCTGTCAGTTGCTCCCCGTTATACCACAGTCACATTTTCAAGCTTCTTCTAGCCAGTTCACCTAACGCGATACGCCATTGTCTGTCAACCTAATGTCTTTCACAGTACTCCTGCCGGGAGCTTCTCGAGTTTGCCGATGTATTTCGCCTGTTGAGGAGGCATTTGGATACCTTAGGAGAGTCATAGTTACTCCTGTCAGTTGCTCCCCGTTTTAATACAGTCACATTTTCAAACTTCCTCTAGCCAGGTCTCCTGAAGCGATACGCCATTATCTGTCGACATAAAGACTGTCACAGTACTCCTGCCGGGAGCTTCTCGAGTTTGCCGATGTATTTCGCCTCTTGACGAGGCATTAGGCTACCTTAAGAGAGTCATAGTTACTCCTGTCAGTGACTCCCCGTTTTACAACAGCCACATCTACAAGCTTACTCTGGCCAGTTTACCAGAAGCGATACGCCAATATATGTCAACATAAAGACTTTCACAGCACTCCTGATGGGAGCTTCTCGAGTTTTCCGATGTATTTCTCCGGTTGACGAGCCATTTGGCTACCTTAAGAGAGTCATAGTTACTCCTGTCAGTTGCTCCCCGTTTTTCCACAGTCACATTTTCAAGCTTCCTCTAGCCAGTTCACCTGACGCGATAGGCCATTGTTTGTCAACCTAATGTCTTTCACAGTACTCCTGCCGGCAGCTTCTCGAGTTTGCCGATGTATTTCGCCTGTTGAGGAGGCATTTGGATACCTTAAGAGAGTCATAGTTACTCCTGTCAGTTGCTCCCCGTTTTACCACAGTCACAGTTTCAAACTTCCTCTAGCCAGGTCACCTGAAGCGATACGCCATTATCTGTCGACATAAAGACTGTCACAGTACTCCTGCCGGGAGCTTCTCGAGTTTGGCGATGTATTTCGCCTCTTGACGAGGCATTTGGCTACCTTAAGAGAGTCATAGTTACTCCTGTCAGTTGCTCCCCGTTATACCACAGTCACATTTTCAAGCTTCCTCTAGCCAGTTCACCTAACGCGATACGCCATTGTCTGTCAACCTAATGTCTTCCACAGTACTCCTGCCGGGAGCTTCTCGAGTTTGCCGATGTATTTCGCCTGTTGAGGAGGCATTTGGATACCTTATGAGAGTCATAGTTACTCCTGTCAGTTGCTCCCCGTTATACCACAGTCACATTTTCAAGCTTCCTCTAGCCAGTTCCCCTGAAGCGATACGCCATTATCTGCCAACCTAAAGACTTTCACAGCACTCCTGATGGGATCTTCTCGAGTTTGCCGAGGTATTTCTCCGGTTGACGAGGCATTTGGCTACCTTAAGAGAGTCATAGTTACTCCTGTCAGTTGCTCCCCGTTATACCACAGTCACATTTTCAAGCTTCCTCTAGCCAGTTCACCTAACGCGATACGCCATTGTCTGTCAACCTAATGTCTTCCACAGTACTCCTGCCGGGAGCTTCTCGAGTTTGCCGATGTATTTCGCCTGTTGAGGAGGCATTTGGATACCTTATGAGAGTCATAGTTACTCCTGTCAGTTGCTCCCCGTTTTAATACAGTCACATTTTCAAACTTCCTCTAGCCAGGTCACCTGAAGCGATACGCCATTATCTGTCGACATAAAGACTGTCACAGTACTCCTGCCGGGAGCTTCTCGAGTTTGCCGATGTATTTCGCCTCTTGACGAGGCATTTGGCTACCTTAAGAGAGTCATAGTTACTCCTGTCAGTGACTCCCCGTTTTACAACAGCCACATCTACAAGCTTACTCTGGCCAGTTTACCAGAGGCGATACGCCCATATCTGTCAACATAAAGACTTTCACAGCACTCCTGATGGGAGCTTCTCGAGTTTTCCGATGTATTTCGCCTCCTGACGAGGCATTTGGCTACCTTAAGAGAGTCATAGTTACTCCTGTCAGTTGCTCCCCGTTTTACCACAGTCACAATTTCAAGCTTCCTCTAGCCAGTTCCCCTGAAGCGATACCCCATTATCTGCCAACCTAAAGACTTTCACAGCACTCCTGACGGGAGCTTCTCGAGTTTGCCGAGGTATTTCTCCGGTTGACGAGGCATTTGGCTATATTAAGAGAGTCATAGTTACTCCTGTCAGTTGCTCCCCGTTATACCACAGTCACATTTTCAAGCTGCTTCTAGCCAGTTCACCTAACGCGATACGCCATTGTCTGTAAACCTAATGTCTTTCACAGTACTCCTGCCGGGAGCTTCTCGAGTTTGCCGATGTATTTCGCCTGTTGAGGAGGCATTTGGATACCTTAAGAGAGTCATAGTTACTCCTGTCAGTTGCTCCCCGTTTTAATACAGTCACATTTTCAAACTTCCTCTAGCCAGGTCTCCTGAAGCGATACGCCATTATCTGTCGACATAAAGACTGTCACAGTACTCCTGCCGGGAGCTTCTCGAGTTTGCCGATGTATTTCGCCTCTTGACGAGGCATTTGGCTACCTTAAGAGAGTCATAGTTACTCCTGTCAGTGACTCCCCGTTTTACAACAGCCACATCTACAAGCTTACTCTGGCCAGTTTACCAGAGGCGATACGCCAATATATGTCAACATAAAGACATTCACAGCACTCCTGATGGGAGCTTCTCGAGTTTTCCGATGTATTTCTCCGGTTGACGAGCCATTTGGCTACCTTAAGAGAGTCATAGTTACTCCTGTCAGCTGCTCCCCGTTTTTCCACAGTCACATTTTCAAGCTTCCTCTAGCCAGTTCACCTGACGCGATAGGCCATTGTCTGTCAACCTAATGTCTTTCACAGTACTCCTGCCGGGAACTTCTCGAGTTTGCCGATGTATTTCGCCTCCTGACGAGGCATTTGGCTACCTTAAGAGAGTCATAGTTACTCCTGTCAGCTGCTCCCCGTTTTTCCACAGTCACATTTTCAAGCTTCCTCTAGCCAGATCACCTGAAGCGATACGCCATTATCTGTCAACCTATAGACTTTCACAGCACTCCTGATGGGAGCTTCTCGAGTTTGCCGATGTATTTCGCCTGTTGACCACGCATTTGGCTACCTTAAGAGAGTCATAGTTACTCCTGTCAGTTGCTCCCCGTTTTACCACAGTCACATTTTCAAGGTTTCACTAGCCAGTTCACCTGAAGCGATACGCCATTATCTGTCAACCTATAGACTTTCACAGTACTCCTGATGGGAGCTTCTCGAGTTTGCCGAGGTATTTCTCCGGTTGACGAGGCATTTGGCTACCTTAAGAGAGTCATAGTTACTCCTGTCAGTTGCTCCCCGTTATACCACAGTCACATTTTCAAGCTTCCTCTGGCCAGTTCACCTGACGCGATACGCCATTGTCTGTCAATCTAATGTCTTTCACAGTACTCCTGCCGGGAGCTTCTCGAGTTTGCCGATGTATTTCGCCTGTTGAGGAGGCATTTGGATACCTTAAGAGAGTCATAGTTACTCCTGTCAGTTGCTCCCCGTTTTACCACAGTCACATTTTCAAACTTCCTCTAGCCAGGTCACCTGAAGCGATACGCCATTATCTGTCGATATAAAGACTGTCACAGTACTCCTGACGGGAGCTTCTCGAGTTTGCCGATGTATTTCGCCTCTTGACGAGGCATTTGGCTATTCAACAGCCGTCTTTATTCAACAAGTGAATAACACATATATATACATAATGTATGTGGCAGGTGTATCACGCCATGTCCACCACCGAGGTGGGGACTTACAGGGCGGTACCACAATAAAAAGGTGTTAAAACTAACATACAAATATACATATATATACGTGCGGAAAAGAAACAACACAACACAAATTAAAGACATAGAGAAGGAAGAACAAAGACGGTTTATTCCTCCTGTGGATAGGCCCCAGGAGTCAAGGCGAAGAAAATAACCAGCAGCCTAGCCGACGCCGACACGCTGCTTCGGGCTAGGAGCCGTCATACGCTCGAAAATCTTGTAACTTTTGCAGCAACTCTGTAGTGTTCTGGTGCTCAGCACCGCCAGTTCTCGGGGTCGGAAGCCTAAGGCGGCGAGATCCCTCGCCGACGCTGGAGACCATACACCCCTCCAGTTCAACGTCGCGGTGGACACAATCACCTCCTCAACGTCACGGTGCAGGTTGGAGATGGCACGCCGGATGGACGGCGTGTCGTAGTAGGCCGCCTTCTGGGAGTGACACCAGTCGAGCCGGAGGTGGTCTCCGACTATCTGGGCGTCGACCACGCGGGCGATGCCGTCTTTGACCGCCACCACGTCAGGCTTGCGGATGCCCTCAGGTGTTCGGAGGTGGGGCTCCACAGAGACATTGAAGCCCCTCTGCGCGAGTCCACGGGCGACATAACGCACTACAGCGTCATGGCGCTTGACCCGGGACCCGTGCGTCCTAAAGCAAGCCTGAAGTACGTGGTTGGCGGTCTCCACGGCCTGGCACCCCGCGCGGCATCTGGTGTCCGCCTCCCGCCCGCGACTGCGCCGTGCCTTCGTAGGGAAGGCGTTGATGCGGGCGCGGAGGGCGTCGATGTATTCACGCCCAGATAGCAGGCGACTGGTGTCGGCGACCCACTGATGTTGGCCACTGACGGCGGCAGAAGATGACAGCGCCGCACCGTCAATGGCGATGTGTAGGCGCGCCGCCCACATTTCCCCAACCTGCGTTGACGATTTGAGGAGGTGGCCCTCCCACATTAGGTGGCGCTCCAGCACCTCGATCTCACGCTGCACCTCATCCATGCCTGCACCGTCGCAGGCTGGCCCTATCTTCTTCAGCGCCAGGAGACGGGACCGACGGAGGGTCGGACCCATCCATCGGCAAGATGGAATGCCGAGGCCCCCCTGGGCAACAGGAGCGTGGAAGTATCCCAGGGGGGTGTCCGCCGGAAGGCGGAACCATCTCCTGACGGCGGCCCGGATGGTGACGTCGGCCGACTTCAATGCACCCACCCGGGTGCGGCTGAGGGCCAGCCCGTGGTACAGGCCAGGGAGAAGTACGTTGGTGAGAGCGTGGAGGCGCTGTTGCGGCTTCAGCGGAGCTCGGGAGATGACGTCAAGCTGCTCCACCAGGTGGCGACGTGGATTGAAGACACAGCGACCCGCCGTGGAAAATTGCAGCCCCAGGTACCGGAAGGTTTCACCCACACGCAGGGCAGGCATGGTGGTATTGCCTGCTGTGAAGGTGACATTGCTGTCCACCTTCACCTTCTTCTCGCGCCCTGACGCGACTAAGGCGAGGGTGAAACACTTCCGGGCGTTGATCTGCAGCCCCAGGTGGGCGAGGGCTGCGGTAGCTGCGTCGATGAGGGACTGCAAGCCCCTCGGGGTCGCTGCAAACAGCAAGACGTCATCTGCAAAGGCCGCAGCGTTGACTCTGCGACCGAGGATCCGAGCTCCGATGTGGGAGGGCAGTTGGCCTAAAACGTAGTCCACCGCAAAGTTGAACAGGAGGGGGGAGAGGGGATCGCCCTGGCGAACGCCCCGTGCTGGCTGCACAGACACGCCCACGCCGGCGCCGTCCGCTATCACTGTCGTGCTGCCCTCGTAGCACCGCTCGACATACTCGACAAAACAATCCGGCAGGCCATGCGCCTTCAGCACGGGGCGAAGGGCAGCATGATCTACCGAATCGAATGCCTTAGATACGTCGATCGATGCCACAAAGACAGAGCGGCAGGAGCGAACTGCGTCGGTGAGAGCAGTGTCCAAGATGAAGGTATTTTCCAACATCCCATCCCGAGGGATGAATGCCCGCTGACGTTCGTCCACAGCACATGCGCGCATCAGGCGTGACGCGAGAACCTTGTGAAAGGTCCGCGCCAACACCGAGCAGACCGTAATGGGGCGAAAGTCAGCGGGGGATGTTGGTGCAGCCGTCTTCGGGAGAAGGGACGTCCGCGCGCGAAGCAGGCGTTCCGGAAGGGCGCGGGCCAGAAGGAAGAGATTCATCACTTTCACCAGGACTTCGTGCGGCAGGCGCCGCAACTCCGCTGGGGTAAGGCCGTCCGGCCCGGCTGCTGATCCCCTGGGCGGCAACGCGGCGGCGACCTCCTCATGTGTGACCGGCCCCCATAGGCACTCGGGAGCGACAGGCTCCGAGTGCGGGAGGAGGCGGTCACGAATGAAGCCCGCGGTGGAGATGGGCTTCTTGGTGAAGAGGTCCGCCCAGAAGTCCAGCAGACCAGGGATGGCAGGTGGCGGCTGAAGCAGGGTGACATCCAAGAGGCCGCGCACGCAACGTGCACGCGACCGTCGGAAGGCATCCTGCGTTCTCGCGTACTCCCAGCGGCGCCGCTTGCGCTTCTGCGTCGGCGGCGCGGCAGGCGGCCGCTTCGATGGTTGGCGCGGCCGCTGTGTCCTGGTGATCGATCTCTCCCCTCTGGACCCGACCGACGCAAGGGCATCCGGGAGCATGCCCAGGATGACATCGGGCGGCGTGCCCCGCCCCAGACCTATGACACGATCCAGGGCAGAGAAACGCTGGGCGGAAGCGGGTAGCCCCGCCAGATGCTCCCAGATGGCGGCGTCAGTCGGCCCCTCCGGCGGCGGCCCGGTGGTGTCGGCCGCGAAGTCCTCGGCTGCGTCGACGGGCGGCGCAGCGGCCTCGCCCGCGTCAGGCAGCGGGCTCGCTGCTCCCCGGCGGGACGCCGGCTCTTCCCCCCGACCGATCTCAAGCGCCTCCATGAATTGGCGGACAAGCTGCTTGTGGGCAGCTTGCCGCCGTCGGCACTTGATTGCCTCAAGCGTTCGGTCGGGGAACATCCTGATGAGCTCTTGATTTACAAAGAAGAACCGGGCGTCCCTCTCGAGGAACAGTTCGGCCTCCGCCTTGGCGAGCGACAGGACATCTTCCTCCGTCCACCTCGCGCGATGCCTCTCCGTGACGATCTCCGCGTTGGCGGCCGCAAGGTGTTGGCGGCGGCGATGGACCCCGAGACCGTTCTTGGTGGTGAAGCTGCGGTGGCACTCACTACAGGCGTATACAGCTGCAAAAGTTACAAGATTTTCGGCACGGCCGGTTGGCCGGCTAGGTGCTGGGGGAGTTGGGGTGGCACCTTCAGCGGAAGGGCCACCACTTTTTCTCTGATTACTGCCCCCAACTAAAAAAGGGATAGTGCGAGGGGGGGCTGGTAACCCCCCAAAGCCCCTGGTGCGGTCTTCCACTCTGCGAAAATCAGCGGGCCCACGAGAAGGGGAGAAGACCGCAGGAGAGGAGAGGCTTAGTTACTCCTGTCAGTTACTCCCCGTTTTACAACAGCCACATCTACAAGCTTACTCTGGCCAGTTTACCAGAGGCGATACGCCAATATCTGTCAACATAAAGACTTTCACAGCACTCCTGATGGGAGCTTCTCGAGTTTGTCGATGTATTTCTCCGGTTGACGAGGCATTTGGCTACCTTAAGAGAGTCATAGTTACTCCTGTCAGTTGCTCCCCGTTTTTCCACAGTGACATTTTCAAGCTTCCTCTAGCCAGTTCACCTGACGCGATAGGCCATTGTTTGTCAACCTAATGTCTTTCACAGTACTCCTGCCGGCAGCTTCTCGAGTTTGCCGATGTATTTCGCCTGTTGAGGAGGCATTTGGATACCTTAAGAGAGTCATAGTTACTCCTGTCAGTTGCTCCCCGTTTTACCACAGTCACAGTTTCAAACTTCCTCTAGCCAGGTCACCTGAAGCGATACGCCATTATCTGTCGACATAAAGACTGTCACAGTACTCCTGCCGGGAGCTTCTCGAGTTTGGCGATGTATTTCGCCTCTTGACGAGGCATTTGGCTACCTTAAGAGAGTCATAGTTACTCCTGTCAGTTGCTCCCCGTTTTACCACAGTCACAAAACAAGCTTCCTCTAGCCAGTTCCCCTGAAGCGATACGCCATTATCTGTCAACCTATAGACTTTCACAGCACTCCTGACGAGAGCTTCTTGAGTTTGCCGATGTATTTCGCCTGTTGACCACGCATTTGGCTACCTTAAGAGAGTCATAGTTACTCCTGTCAGTTGCTCCCCGTTTTACCACAGTCACAATTTCAAGCTTCCTCTAGCCAGTTCCCCTGAAGCGATACGCCATTATCTGCCAACCTAAAGACTTTCACAGCACTCCTGATGGGAGCTTCTCGAGTTTGCCGAGGTATTTCTCCGGTTGACGAGGCATTTGGCTACCTTAAGAGAGTCATAGTTACTCCTGTCAGTTGCTCCCCGTTATACCACAGTCACATTTTCAAGCTTCCTCTAGCCAGTTCACCTAACGCGATACGCCATTGTCTGTCAACCTAATATCTTCCACAGTACTCCTGCCGGGAGCTTCTCGAGTTTGCCGATGTATTTCGCCTGTTGAGGAGGCATTTGGATACCTTAAGAGAGTCATAGTTACTCCTGTCAGTTGCTCCCCGTTTTAATACAGTCACATTTTCAAACTTCCTCTAGCCAGGTCACCTGAAGCGATACGCCATTATCTGTCGACATAAAGACTGTCACAGTACTCCTGCCGGGAGCTTCTCGAGTTTGCCGATGTATTTCGCCTCTTGACGAGGCATTTGGCTACCTTAAGAGAGTCATAGTTACTCCTGTCAGTGACTCCCCGTTTTACAACAGCCACATCTACAAGCTTACTCTGGCCAGTTTACCAGAGGCGATACGCCCATATCTGTCAACATAAAGACTTTCACAGCACTCCTGATGGGAGCTTCTCGAGTTTTCCGATGTATTTCGCCTCCTGACGAGGCATTTGGCTACCTTAAGAGAGTCATAGTTACTCCTGTCAGTTGCTCCCCGTTTTACCACAGTCACAATTTCAAGCTTCCTCTAGCCAGTTCCCCTGAAGCGATACGCCATTATCTGCCAACCTAAAGACTTTCACAGCACTCCTGACGGGAGCTTCTCGAGTTTGCCGAGGTATTTCTCCGGTTGACGAGGCATTTGGCTATATTAAGAGAGTCATAGTTACTCCTGTCAGTTGCTCCCCGTTATACCACAGTCACATTTTCAAGCTTCTTCTAGCCAGTTCACCTAACGCGATACGCCATTGTCTGTCAACCTAATGTCTTTCACAGTACTCCTGCCGGGAGCTTCTCGAGTTTGCCGATGTATTTCGCCTGTTGAGGAGGCATTTGGATACCTTAAGAGAGTCATAGTTACTCCTGTCAGTTGCTCCCCGTTTTAATACAGTCACATTTTCAAACTTCCTCTAGCCAGGTCACCTGAAGCGATACGCCATTATCTGTCGACATAAAGACTGTCACAGTACTCCTGCCGGGAGCTTCTCGAGTTTGCCGATGTATTTCGCCTCTTGACGAGGCATTTGGCTACCTTAAGAGAGTCATAGTTACTCCTGTCAGTGACTCCCCGTTTTACAACAGCCACATCTACAAGCTTACTCTGGCCAGTTTACCAGAGGCGATACGCCAATATCTGTCAACATAAAGACTTTCACAGCACTCCTGATGGGAGCTTCTCGAGTTTGTCGATGTATTTCTCCGGTTGACGAGGCATTTGGCTACCTTAAGAGAGTCATAGTTACTCCTGTCAGTTGCTCCCCGTTTTTCCACAGTGACATTTTCAAGCTTCCTCTAGCCAGTTCACCTGACGCGATAGGCCATTGTTTGTCAACCTAATGTCTTTCACAGTACTCCTGCCGGCAGCTTCTCGAGTTTGCCGATGTATTTCGCCTGTTGAGGAGGCATTTGGATACCTTAAGAGAGTCATAGTTACTCCTGTCAGTTGCTCCCCGTTTTACCACAGTCACAGTTTCAAACTTCCTCTAGCCAGGTCACCTGAAGCGATACGCCATTATCTGTCGACATAAAGACTGTCACAGTACTCCTGCCGGGAGCTTCTCGAGTTTGGCGATGTATTTCGCCTCTTGACGAGGCATTTGGCTACCTTAAGAGAGTCATAGTTACTCCTGTCAGTTGCTCCCCGTTTTACCACAGTCACAAAACAAGCTTCCTCTAGCCAGTTCCCCTGAAGCGATACGCCATTATCTGTCAACCTATAGACTTTCACAGCACTCCTGACGAGAGCTTCTTGAGTTTGCCGATGTATTTCGCCTGTTGACCACGCATTTGGCTACCTTAAGAGAGTCATAGTTACTCCTGTCAGTTGCTCCCCGTTTTACCACAGTCACAATTTCAAGCTTCCTCTAGCCAGTTCCCCTGAAGCGATACGCCATTATCTGCCAACCTAAAGACTTTCACAGCACTCCTGATGGGAGCTTCTCGAGTTTGCCGAGGTATTTCTCCGGTTGACGAGGCATTTGGCTACCTTAAGAGAGTCATAGTTACTCCTGTCAGTTGCTCCCCGTTATACCACAGTCACATTTTCAAGCTTCCTCTAGCCAGTTCACCTAACGCGATACGCCATTGTCTGTCAACCTAATATCTTCCACAGTACTCCTGCCGGGAGCTTCTCGAGTTTGCCGATGTATTTCGCCTGTTGAGGAGGCATTTGGATACCTTAAGAGAGTCATAGTTACTCCTGTCAGTTGCTCCCCGTTTTAATACAGTCACATTTTCAAACTTCCTCTAGCCAGGTCACCTGAAGCGATACGCCATTATCTGTCGACATAAAGACTGTCACAGTACTCCTGCCGGGAGCTTCTCGAGTTTGCCGATGTATTTCGCCTCTTGACGAGGCATTTGGCTACCTTAAGAGAGTCATAGTTACTCCTGTCAGTGACTCCCCGTTTTACAACAGCCACATCTACAAGCTTACTCTGGCCAGTTTACCAGAGGCGATACGCCCATATCTGTCAACATAAAGACTTTCACAGCACTCCTGATGGGAGCTTCTCGAGTTTTCCGATGTATTTCGCCTCCTGACGAGGCATTTGGCTACCTTAAGAGAGTCATAGTTACTCCTGTCAGTTGCTCCCCGTTTTACCACAGTCACAATTTCAAGCTTCCTCTAGCCAGTTCCCCTGAAGCGATACGCCATTATCTGCCAACCTAAAGACTTTCACAGCACTCCTGACGGGAGCTTCTCGAGTTTGCCGAGGTATTTCTCCGGTTGACGAGGCATTTGGCTATATTAAGAGAGTCATAGTTACTCCTGTCAGTTGCTCCCCGTTATACCACAGTCACATTTTCAAGCTTCTTCTAGCCAGTTCACCTAACGCGATACGCCATTGTCTGTCAACCTAATGTCTTTCACAGTACTCCTGCCGGGAGCTTCTCGAGTTTGCCGATGTATTTCGCCTGTTGAGGAGGCATTTGGATACCTTAAGAGAGTCATAGTTACTCCTGTCAGTTGCTCCCCGTTTTAATACAGTCACATTTTCAAACTTCCTCTAGCCAGGTCACCTGAAGCGATACGCCATTATCTGTCGACATAAAGACTGTCACAGTACTCCTGCCGGGAGCTTCTCGAGTTTGCCGATGTATTTCGCCTCTTGACGAGGCATTTGGCTACCTTAAGAGAGTCATAGTTACTCCTGTCAGTGACTCCCCGTTTTACAACAGCCACATCTACAAGCTTACTCTGGCCAGTTTACCAGAGGCGATACGCCAATATATGTCAACATAAAGACTTTCACAGCACTCCTGATGGGAGCTTCTCGAGTTTGTCGATGTATTTCTCCGGTTGACGAGGCATTTGGCTACCTTAAGAGAGTCATAGTTACTCCTGTCAATTGCTCCCCGTTTTTCCACAGTCACATTTTCAAGCTTCCTCTAGCCAGTTCACCTGACGCGATAGGCCATTGTTTGTCAACCTAATGTCTTTCACAGTACTCCTGCCGGCAGCTTCTCGAGTTTGCCGATGTATTTCGCCTGTTGAGGAGGCATTTGGATACCTTAAGAGAGTCATAGTTACTCCTGTCAGTTGCTCCCCGTTTTACCACAGTCACAGTTTCAAACTTCCTCTAGCCAGGTCACCTGAAGCGATACGCCATTATCTGTCGACATAAAGACTGTCACAGTACTCCTGCCGGGAGCTTCTCGAGTTTGGCGATGTATTTCGCCTCTTGACGAGGCATTTGGCTACCTTAAGAGAGTCATAGTTACTCCTGTCAGTTGCTCCCCGTTTTACCACAGTCAACATTTCAAGCTTCCTCTAGCCAGTTCCCCTGAAGCGATACGCCATTATCTGTCAACCTATAGACTTTCACAGCACTCCTGACGAGAGCTTCTTGAGTTTGCCGATGTATTTCGCCTGTTGACCACGCATTTGGCTACCTTAAGAGAGTCATAGTTACTCCTGTCAGTTGCTCCCCGTTTTACCACAGTCACAATTTCAAGCTTCCTCTAGCCAGTTCCCCTGAAGCGATACGCCATTATCTGCCAACCTAAAGACTTTCACAGCACTCCTGATGGGAGCTTCTCGAGTTTGCCGAGGTATTTCTCCGGTTGACGAGGCATTTGGCTACCTTAAGAGAGTCATAGTTACTCCTGTCAGTTGCTCCCCGTTATACCACAGTCACATTTTCAAGCTTCCTCTAGCCAGTTCACCTAACGCGATACGCCATTGTCTGTCAACCTAATGTCTTCCACAGTACTCCTGCCGGGAGCTTCTCGAGTTTGCCGATGTATTTCGCCTGTTGAGGAGGCATTTGGATACCTTAAGAGAGTCATAGTTACTCCTGTCAGTTGCTCCCCGTTTTAATACAGTCACATTTTCAAACTTCCTCTAGCCAGGTCACCTGAAGCGATACGCCATTATCTGTCGACATAAAGACTGTCACAGTACTCCTGCCGGGAGCTTCTCGAGTTTGCCGATGTATTTCGCCTCTTGACGAGGCATTTGGCTACCTTAAGAGAGTCATAGTTACTCCTGTCAGTGACTCCCCGTTTTACAACAGCCACATCTACAAGCTTACTCTGGCCAGTTTACCAGAGGCGATACGCCAATATATGTCAACATAAAGACTTTCACAGCACTCCTGATGGGAGCTTCTCGAGTTTGTCGATGTATTTCTCCGGTTGACGAGGCATTTGGCTACCTTAAGAGAGTCATAGTTACTCCTGTCAATTGCTCCCCGTTTTTCCACAGTCACATTTTCAAGCTTCCTCTAGCCAGTTCACCTGACGCGATAGGCCATTGTTTGTCAACCTAATGTCTTTCACAGTACTCCTGCCGGCAGCTTCTCGAGTTTGCCGATGTATTTCGCCTGTTGAGGAGGCATTTGGATACCTTAAGAGAGTCATAGTTACTCCTGTCAGTTGCTCCCCGTTTTACCACAGTCACAGTTTCAAACTTCCTCTAGCCAGGTCACCTGAAGCGATACGCCATTATCTGTCGACATAAAGACTGTCACAGTACTCCTGCCGGGAGCTTCTCGAGTTTGGCGATGTATTTCGCCTCTTGACGAGGCATTTGGCTACCTTAAGAGAGTCATAGTTACTCCTGTCAGTTGCTCCCCGTTTTACCACAGTCAACATTTCAAGCTTCCTCTAGCCAGTTCCCCTGAAGCGATACGCCATTATCTGTCAACCTATAGACTTTCACAGCACTCCTGACGAGAGCTTCTTGAGTTTGCCGATGTATTTCGCCTGTTGACCACGCATTTGGCTACCTTAAGAGAGTCATAGTTACTCCTGTCAGTTGCTCCCCGTTTTACCACAGTCACAATTTCAAGCTTCCTCTAGCCAGTTCCCCTGAAGCGATACGCCATTATCTGCCAACCTAAAGACTTTCACAGCACTCCTGATGGGAGCTTCTCGAGTTTGCCGAGGTATTTCTCCGGTTGACGAGGCATTTGGCTACCTTAAGAGAGTCATAGTTACTCCTGTCAGTTGCTCCCCGTTATACCACAGTCACATTTTCAAGCTTCCTCTAGCCAGTTCACCTAACGCGATACGCCATTGTCTGTCAACCTAATGTCTTCCACAGTACTCCTGCCGGGAGCTTCTCGAGTTTGCCGATGTACGAGGGTTATTCCAAAAGTAAGGTCCGATCGGTCTCGAAATGGAAACGACTATGAAAATCGGATAAAGCTTTGCACAGATGTGTTGGGTAGTGTCTCTAGTATAACCCCAGTTAGCACCACGTCGCTATTCTCATTTCTGAGCTCGCAGTGAGTGCGTAAAGATGTCTAGAAAATAGTGTCTGCCGCCAAGTACGAGGGCCTGGTGAGAAATTTCGCCTGAAGCTATGCAGCCAACATTACATAACTGTCGTGCTGTTTCGTCTTCACGACAATTCTCAGCCGCATTCTGCAGGGGCAATGAAGATGCTCCTGCATCGTTTTCAAATGGAAATGTTAGATTACCCACAATACAGTCCGCAATTGTCTCCCCCTGAGTTTCATCTCTGGTCACATGAACCGCTGTCTTTGAAGACAACATTTTGACACAGACAACGAGGTGTAGGCCAGCGTGGAGAATTGGCGGAAAGCACTGGCGGCTGCCTTCTATGATGAGGCTATTGAAAAGTTGGTACAACGCTATGACAAAAGTCTAAGTCAGAACGGCGACTACGTAGAGAAGTAGCTGAAAGGTGTAGCTAATTGTTACAAGTAAAACATTTCTGATGTTCACTGTGGTTTCAATTTGGCAATCAATCGGACCTTACTTTTGGAATAACCCTCGTATTTCGCCTGTTGAGGAGGCATTTGGATACCTTAAGAGAGTCATAGTTACTCCTGTCAGTTGCTCCCCGTTTTAATACAGTCACATTTTCAAACTTCCTCTAGCCAGGTCACCTGAAGCGATACGCCATTATCTGTCGACATAAAGACTGTCACAGTACTCCTGCCGGGAGCTTCTCGAGTTTGCCGATGTATTTCGCCTCTTGACGAGGCATTTGGCTACCTTAAGAGAGTCATAGTTACTCCTGTCAGTGACTCCCCGTTTTACAACAGCCACATCTACAAGCTTACTCTGGCCAGTTTACCAGAGGCGATACGCCCATATCTGTCAACATAAAGACTTTCACAGCACTCCTGATGGGAGCTTCTCGAGTTTTCCGATGTATTTCGCCTCCTGACGAGGCATTTGGCTACCTTAAGAGAGTCATAGTTACTCCTGTCAGTTGCTCCCCGTTTTACCACAGTCACAATTTCAAGCTTCCTCTAGCCAGTTCCCCTGAAGCGATACGCCATTATCTGCCAACCTAAAGACTTTCACAGCACTCCTGACGGGAGCTTCTCGAGTTTGCCGAGGTATTTCTCCGGTTGACGAGGCATTTGGCTATATTAAGAGAGTCATAGTTACTCCTGTCAGTTGCTCCCCGTTATACCACAGTCACATTTTCAAGCTTCTTCTAGCCAGTTCACCTGACGCGATACGCCATTGTCTGTCAACCTAATGTCTTTCACAGTACTCCTGCCGGGAGCTTCTCGAGTTTGCCGATGTATTTCGCCTGTTGAGGAGGCATTTGGATACCTTAAGAGAGTCATAGTTACTCCTGTCAGTTGCTCCCCGTTTTAATACAGTCACATTTTCTAACTTCCTCTAGCCAGGTCTCCTGAAGCGATACGCCATTATCTGTCGACATAAAGACTGTCACAGTACTCCTGCCGGGAGCTTCTCGAGTTTGCCGATGTATTTCGCCTCTTGACGAGGCATTTGGCTACCTTAAGAGAGTCATAGTTACTCCTGTCAGTGACTCCCCGTTTTACAACAGCCACATCTACAAGCTTACTCTGGCCAGTTTACCAGAGGCGATACGCCAATATATGTCAACATAAAGACTTTCACAGCACTCCTGATGGGAGCTTCTCGAGTTTTCCGATGTATTTCTCCGGTTGACGAGCCATTTGGCTACCTTAAGAGAGTCATAGTTACTCCTGTCAGTTGCTCCCCGTTTTTCCACAGTCACATTTTCAAGCTTCCTCTAGCCAGTTCACCTGATGCGATAGGCCATTGTTTGTCAACCTAATGTCTTTCACAGTACTCCTGCCGGCAGCTTCTCGAGTTTGCCGATGTATTTCGCCTGTTGAGGAGGCATTTGGATACCTTAAGAGAGTCATAGTTACTCCTGTCAGTTGCTCCCCGTTTTACCACAGTCACAGTTTCAAACTTCCTCTAGCCAGGTCACCTGAAGCGATACGCCATTATCTGTCGACATAAAGACTGTCACAGTACTCCTGCCGGGAGCTTCTCGAGTTTGGCGATGTATTTCGCCTCTTGACGAGGCATTTGGCTACCTTAAGAGAGTCATGGTTACTCCTGTCAGTTGCTCCCCGTTTTACCACAGTCACAATTTCAAGCTTCCTCTAGCCAGTTCCCCTGAAGCGATACGCCATTATCTGTCAACCTATAGACTTTCACAGCACTCCTGACGAGAGCTTCTTGAGTTTGCCGATGTATTTCGCCTGTTGACCACGCATTTGGCTACCTTAAGAGAGTCATAGTTACTCCTGTCAGTTGCTCCCCGTTTTACCACAGTCACAATTTCAAGCTTCCTCTAGCCAGTTCCCCTGAAGCGATACGCCATTATCTGCCAACCTAAAGACTTTCACAGCACTCCTGACGGGAGCTTCTCGAGTTTGCCGAGGTATTTCTCCGGTTGACGAGGCATTTGGCTATATTAAGAGAGTCATAGTTACTCCTGTCAGTTGCTCCCCGTTATACCACAGTCACATTTTCAAGCTTCTTCTAGCCAGTACACCTAACGCGATACGCCATTGTCTGTCAACCTAATGTCTTTCACAGTACTCCTGCCGGGAGCTTCTCGAGTTTGCCGATGTATTTCGCCTGTTGAGGAGGCATTTGGATACCTTAAGAGAGTCATAGTTACTCCTGTCAGTTGCTCCCCGTTTTAATACAGTCACATTTTCAAACTTCCTCTAGCCAGGTCTCCTGAAGCGATACGCCATTATCTGTCGACATAAAGACTGTCACAGTACTCCTGCCGGGAGCTTCTCGAGTTTGCCGATGTATTTCGCCTCTTGACGAGGCATTTGGCTACCTTAAGAGAGTCATAGTTACTCCTGTCAGTGACTCCCCGTTTTACAACAGCCACATCTACAAGCTTACTCTGGCCAGTTTACCAGAGGCGATACGCCAATATATGTCAACATAAAGACTTTCACAGCACTCCTGATGGGAGCTTCTCGAGTTTTCCGATGTATTTCTCCGGTTGACGAGCCATTTGGCTACCTTAAGAGAGTCATAGTTACTCCTGTCAGTTGCTCCCCGTTTTTCCACAGTCACATTTTCAAGCTTCCTCTAGCCAGTTCACCTGACGCGATAGGCCATTGTTTGTCAACCTAATGTCTTTCACAGTACTCCTGCCGGCAGCTTCTCGAGTTTGCCGATGTATTTCGCCTGTTGAGGAGGCATTTGGATACCTTAAGAGAGTCATAGTTACTCCTGTCAGTTGCTCCCCGTTTTACCACAGTCACAGTTTCAAACTTCCTCTAGCCAGGTCACCTGAAGCGATACGCCATTATCTGTCGACATAAAGACTGTCACAGTACTCCTGCCGGGAGCTTCTCGAGTTTGGCGATGTATTTCGCCTCTTGACGAGGCATTTGGCTACCTTAAGAGAGTCATGGTTACTCCTGTCAGTTGCTCCCCGTTTTACCACAGTCACAATTTCAAGCTTCCTCTAGCCAGTTCCCCTGAAGCGATACGCCATTATCTGTCAACCTATAGACTTTCACAGCACTCCTGACGAGAGCTTCTTGAGTTTGCCGATGTATTTCGCCTGTTGACCACGCATTTGGCTACCTTAAGAGAGTCATAGTTACTCCTGTCAGTTGCTCCCCGTTTTACCACAGTCACAATTTCAAGCTTCCTCTAGCCAGTTCCCCTGAAGCGATACGCCATTATCTGCCAACCTAAAGACTTTCACAGCACTCCTGACGGGAGCTTCTCGAGTTTGCCGAGGTATTTCTCCGGTTGACGAGGCATTTGGCTATATTAAGAGAGTCATAGTTACTCCTGTCAGTTGCTCCCCGTTATACCACAGTCACATTTTCAAGCTTCTTCTAGCCAGTACACCTAACGCGATACGCCATTGTCTGTCAACCTAATGTCTTTCACAGTACTCCTGCCGGGAGCTTCTCGAGTTTGCCGATGTATTTCGCCTGTTGAGGAGGCATTTGGATACCTTAAGAGAGTCATAGTTACTCCTGTCAGTTGCTCCCCGTTTTAATACAGTCACATTTTCAAACTTCCTCTAGCCAGGTCTCCTGAAGCGATACGCCATTATCTGTCGACATAAAGACTGTCACAGTACTCCTGCCGGGAGCTTCTCGAGTTTGCCGATGTATTTCGCCTCTTGACGAGGCATTTGGCTACCTTAAGAGAGTCATAGTTACTCCTGTCAGTGACTCCCCGTTTTACAACAGCCACATCTACAAGCTTACTCTGGCCAGTTTACCAGAAGCGATACGCCAATATATGTCAACATAAAGACTTTCACAGCACTCCTGATGGGAGCTTCTCGAGTTTTCCGATGTATTTCTCCGGTTGACGAGCCATTTGGCTACCTTAAGAGAGTCATAGTTACTCCTGTCAGTTGCTCCCCGTTTTACCACAGTCACAAAACAAGCTTCCTCTAGCCAGTTCCCCTGAAGCGATACGCCATTATCTGTCAACCTATAGACTTTCACAGCACTCCTGACGAGAGCTTCTTGAGTTTGCCGATGTATTTCGCCTGTTGACCACGCATTTGGCTACCTTAAGAGAGTCATAGTTACTCCTGTCAGTTGCTCCCCGTTTTACCACAGTCACAATTTCAAGCTTCCTCTAGCCAGTTCCCCTGAAGCGATACGCCATTATCTGCCAACCTAAAGACTTTCACAGCACTCCTGATGGGAGCTTCTCGAGTTTGCCGAGGTATTTCTCCGGTTGACGAGGCATTTGGCTACCTTAAGAGAGTCATAGTTACTCCTGTCAGTTGCTCCCCGTTATACCACAGTCACATTTTCAAGCTTCCTCTAGCCAGTTCACCTAACGCGATACGCCATTGTCTGTCAACCTAATATCTTCCACAGTACTCCTGCCGGGAGCTTCTCGAGTTTGCCGATGTATTTCGCCTGTTGAGGAGGCATTTGGATACCTTAAGAGAGTCATAGTTACTCCTGTCAGTTGCTCCCCGTTTTAATACAGTCACATTTTCAAACTTCCTCTAGCCAGGTCACCTGAAGCGATACGCCATTATCTGTCGACATAAAGACTGTCACAGTACTCCTGCCGGGAGCTTCTCGAGTTTGCCGATGTATTTCGCCTCTTGACGAGGCATTTGGCTACCTTAAGAGAGTCATAGTTACTCCTGTCAGTGACTCCCCGTTTTACAACAGCCACATCTACAAGCTTACTCTGGCCAGTTTACCAGAGGCGATACGCCCATATCTGTCAACATAAAGACTTTCACAGCACTCCTGATGGGAGCTTCTCGAGTTTTCCGATGTATTTCGCCTCCTGACGAGGCATTTGGCTACCTTAAGAGAGTCATAGTTACTCCTGTCAGTTGCTCCCCGTTTTACCACAGTCACAATTTCAAGCTTCCTCTAGCCAGTTCCCCTGAAGCGATACGCCATTATCTGCCAACCTAAAGACTTTCACAGCACTCCTGACGGGAGCTTCTCGAGTTTGCCGAGGTATTTCTCCGGTTGACGAGGCATTTGGCTATATTAAGAGAGTCATAGTTACTCCTGTCAGTTGCTCCCCGTTATACCACAGTCACATTTTCAAGCTTCTTCTAGCCAGTTCACCTAACGCGATACGCCATTGTCTGTCAACCTAATGTCTTTCACAGTACTCCTGCCGGGAGCTTCTCGAGTTTGCCGATGTATTTCGCCTGTTGAGGAGGCATTTGGATACCTTAAGAGAGTCATAGTTACTCCTGTCAGTTGCTCCCCGTTTTAATACAGTCACATTTTCAAACTTCCTCTAGCCAGGTCACCTGAAGCGATACGCCATTATCTGTCGACATAAAGACTGTCACAGTACTCCTGCCGGGAGCTTCTCGAGTTTGCCGATGTATTTCGCCTCTTGACGAGGCATTTGGCTACCTTAAGAGAGTCATAGTTACTCCTGTCAGTGACTCCCCGTTTTACAACAGCCACATCTACAAGCTTACTCTGGCCAGTTTACCAGAGGCGATACGCCAATATATGTCAACATAAAGACTTTCACAGCACTCCTGATGGGAGCTTCTCGAGTTTGTCGATGTATTTCTCCGGTTGACGAGGCATTTGGCTACCTTAAGAGAGTCATAGTTACTCCTGTCAATTGCTCCCCGTTTTTCCACAGTCACATTTTCAAGCTTCCTCTAGCCAGTTCACCTGACGCGATAGGCCATTGTTTGTCAACCTAATGTCTTTCACAGTACTCCTGCCGGCAGCTTCTCGAGTTTGCCGATGTATTTCGCCTGTTGAGGAGGCATTTGGATACCTTAAGAGAGTCATAGTTACTCCTGTCAGTTGCTCCCCGTTTTACCACAGTCACAGTTTCAAACTTCCTCTAGCCAGGTCACCTGAAGCGATACGCCATTATCTGTCGACATAAAGACTGTCACAGTACTCCTGCCGGGAGCTTCTCGAGTTTGGCGATGTATTTCGCCTCTTGACGAGGCATTTGGCTACCTTAAGAGAGTCATAGTTACTCCTGTCAGTTGCTCCCCGTTTTACCACAGTCAACATTTCAAGCTTCCTCTAGCCAGTTCCCCTGAAGCGATACGCCATTATCTGTCAACCTATAGACTTTCACAGCACTCCTGACGAGAGCTTCTTGAGTTTGCCGATGTATTTCGCCTGTTGACCACGCATTTGGCTACCTTAAGAGAGTCATAGTTACTCCTGTCAGTTGCTCCCCGTTTTACCACAGTCACAATTTCAAGCTTCCTCTAGCCAGTTCCCCTGAAGCGATACGCCATTATCTGCCAACCTAAAGACTTTCACAGCACTCCTGATGGGAGCTTCTCGAGTTTGCCGAGGTATTTCTCCGGTTGACGAGGCATTTGGCTACCTTAAGAGAGTCATAGTTACTCCTGTCAGTTGCTCCCCGTTATACCACAGTCACATTTTCAAGCTTCCTCTAGCCAGTTCACCTAACGCGATACGCCATTGTCTGTCAACCTAATGTCTTCCACAGTACTCCTGCCGGGAGCTTCTCGAGTTTGCCGATGTACGAGGGTTATTCCAAAAGTAAGGTCCGATCGGTCTCGAAATGGAAACGACTATGAAAATCGGATAAAGCTTTGCACAGATGTGTTGGGTAGTGTCTCTAGTATAACCCCAGTTAGCACCACGTCGCTATTCTCATTTCTGAGCTCGCAGTGAGTGCGTAAAGATGTCTAGAAAATAGTGTCTGCCGCCAAGTACGAGGGCCTGGTGAGAAATTTCGCCTGAAGCTATGCAGCCAACATTACATAACTGTCGTGCTGTTTCGTCTTCACGACAATTCTCAGCCGCATTCTGCAGGGGCAATGAAGATGCTCCTGCATCGTTTTCAAATGGAAATGTTAGATTACCCACAATACAGTCCGCAATTGTCTCCCCCTGAGTTTCATCTCTGGTCACATGAACCGCTGTCTTTGAAGACAACATTTTGACACAGACAACGAGGTGTAGGCCAGCGTGGAGAATTGGCGGAAAGCACTGGCGGCTGCCTTCTATGATGAGGCTATTGAAAAGTTGGTACAACGCTATGAAAAAAGTCTAAGTCAGAACGGCGACTACGTAGAGAAGTAGCTGAAAGGTGTAGCTAATTGTTACAAGTAAAACATTTCTGATGTTCACTGTGGTTTCAATTTGGCAATCAATCGGACCTTACTTTTGGAATAACCCTCGTATTTCGCCTGTTGAGGAGGCATTTGGATACCTTAAGAGAGTCATAGTTACTCCTGTCAGTTGCTCCCCGTTTTAATACAGTCACATTTTCAAACTTCCTCTAGCCAGGTCACCTGAAGCGATACGCCATTATCTGTCGACATAAAGACTGTCACAGTACTCCTGCCGGGAGCTTCTCGAGTTTGCCGATGTATTTCGCCTCTTGACGAGGCATTTGGCTACCTTAAGAGAGTCATAGTTACTCCTGTCAGTGACTCCCCGTTTTACAACAGCCACATCTACAAGCTTACTCTGGCCAGTTTACCAGAGGCGATACGCCCATATCTGTCAACATAAAGACTTTCACAGCACTCCTGATGGGAGCTTCTCGAGTTTTCCGATGTATTTCGCCTCCTGACGAGGCATTTGGCTACCTTAAGAGAGTCATAGTTACTCCTGTCAGTTGCTCCCCGTTTTACCACAGTCACAATTTCAAGCTTCCTCTAGCCAGTTCCCCTGAAGCGATACGCCATTATCTGCCAACCTAAAGACTTTCACAGCACTCCTGACGGGAGCTTCTCGAGTTTGCCGAGGTATTTCTCCGGTTGACGAGGCATTTGGCTATATTAAGAGAGTCATAGTTACTCCTGTCAGTTGCTCCCCGTTATACCACAGTCACATTTTCAAGCTTCTTCTAGCCAGTTCACCTGACGCGATACGCCATTGTCTGTCAACCTAATGTCTTTCACAGTACTCCTGCCGGGAGCTTCTCGAGTTTGCCGATGTATTTCGCCTGTTGAGGAGGCATTTGGATACCTTAAGAGAGTCATAGTTACTCCTGTCAGTTGCTCCCCGTTTTAATACAGTCACATTTTCTAACTTCCTCTAGCCAGGTCTCCTGAAGCGATACGCCATTATCTGTCGACATAAAGACTGTCACAGTACTCCTGCCGGGAGCTTCTCGAGTTTGCCGATGTATTTCGCCTCTTGACGAGGCATTTGGCTACCTTAAGAGAGTCATAGTTACTCCTGTCAGTGACTCCCCGTTTTACAACAGCCACATCTACAAGCTTACTCTGGCCAGTTTACCAGAGGCGATACGCCAATATATGTCAACATAAAGACTTTCACAGCACTCCTGATGGGAGCTTCTCGAGTTTTCCGATGTATTTCTCCGGTTGACGAGCCATTTGGCTACCTTAAGAGAGTCATAGTTACTCCTGTCAGTTGCTCCCCGTTTTTCCACAGTCACATTTTCAAGCTTCCTCTAGCCAGTTCACCTGACGCGATAGGCCATTGTTTGTCAACCTAATGTCTTTCACAGTACTCCTGCCGGCAGCTTCTCGAGTTTGCCGATGTATTTCGCCTGTTGAGGAGGCATTTGGATACCTTAAGAGAGTCATAGTTACTCCTGTCAGTTGCTCCCCGTTTTACCACAGTCACAGTTTCAAACTTCCTCTAGCCAGGTCACCTGAAGCGATACGCCATTATCTGTCGACATAAAGACTGTCACAGTACTCCTGCCGGGAGCTTCTCGAGTTTGGCGATGTATTTCGCCTCTTGACGAGGCATTTGGCTACCTTAAGAGAGTCATGGTTACTCCTGTCAGTTGCTCCCCGTTTTACCACAGTCACAATTTCAAGCTTCCTCTAGCCAGTTCCCCTGAAGCGATACGCCATTATCTGTCAACCTATAGACTTTCACAGCACTCCTGACGAGAGCTTCTTGAGTTTGCCGATGTATTTCGCCTGTTGACCACGCATTTGGCTACCTTAAGAGAGTCATAGTTACTCCTGTCAGTTGCTCCCCGTTTTACCACAGTCACAATTTCAAGCTTCCTCTAGCCAGTTCCCCTGAAGCGATACGCCATTATCTGCCAACCTAAAGACTTTCACAGCACTCCTGACGGGAGCTTCTCGAGTTTGCCGAGGTATTTCTCCGGTTGACGAGGCATTTGGCTATATTAAGAGAGTCATAGTTACTCCTGTCAGTTGCTCCCCGTTATACCACAGTCACATTTTCAAGCTTCTTCTAGCCAGTACACCTAACGCGATACGCCATTGTCTGTCAACCTAATGTCTTTCACAGTACTCCTGCCGGGAGCTTCTCGAGTTTGCCGATGTATTTCGCCTGTTGAGGAGGCATTTGGATACCTTAAGAGAGTCATAGTTACTCCTGTCAGTTGCTCCCCGTTTTAATACAGTCACATTTTCAAACTTCCTCTAGCCAGGTCTCCTGAAGCGATACGCCATTATCTGTCGACATAAAGACTGTCACAGTACTCCTGCCGGGAGCTTCTCGAGTTTGCCGATGTATTTCGCCTCTTGACGAGGCATTTGGCTACCTTAAGAGAGTCATAGTTACTCCTGTCAGTGACTCCCCGTTTTACAACAGCCACATCTACAAGCTTACTCTGGCCAGTTTACCAGAGGCGATACGCCAATATATGTCAACATAAAGACTTTCACAGCACTCCTGATGGGAGCTTCTCGAGTTTTCCGATGTATTTCTCCGGTTGACGAGCCATTTGGCTACCTTAAGAGAGTCATAGTTACTCCTGTCAGTTGCTCCCCGTTTTTCCACAGTCACATTTTCAAGCTTCCTCTAGCCAGTTCACCTGACGCGATAGGCCATTGTTTGTCAACCTAATGTCTTTCACAGTACTCCTGCCGGCAGCTTCTCGAGTTTGCCGATGTATTTCGCCTGTTGAGGAGGCATTTGGATACCTTAAGAGAGTCATAGTTACTCCTGTCAGTTGCTCCCCGTTTTACCACAGTCACAGTTTCAAACTTCCTCTAGCCAGGTCACCTGAAGCGATACGCCATTATCTGTCGACATAAAGACTGTCACAGTACTCCTGCCGGGAGCTTCTCGAGTTTGGCGATGTATTTCGCCTCTTGACGAGGCATTTGGCTACCTTAAGAGAGTCATGGTTACTCCTGTCAGTTGCTCCCCGTTTTACCACAGTCACAATTTCAAGCTTCCTCTAGCCAGTTCCCCTGAAGCGATACGCCATTATCTGTCAACCTATAGACTTTCACAGCACTCCTGACGAGAGCTTCTTGAGTTTGCCGATGTATTTCGCCTGTTGACCACGCATTTGGCTACCTTAAGAGAGTCATAGTTACTCCTGTCAGTTGCTCCCCGTTTTACCACAGTCACAATTTCAAGCTTCCTCTAGCCAGTTCCCCTGAAGCGATACGCCATTATCTGCCAACCTAAAGACTTTCACAGCACTCCTGACGGGAGCTTCTCGAGTTTGCCGAGGTATTTCTCCGGTTGACGAGGCATTTGGCTATATTAAGAGAGTCATAGTTACTCCTGTCAGTTGCTCCCCGTTATACCACAGTCACATTTTCAAGCTTCTTCTAGCCAGTACACCTAACGCGATACGCCATTGTCTGTCAACCTAATGTCTTTCACAGTACTCCTGCCGGGAGCTTCTCGAGTTTGCCGATGTATTTCGCCTGTTGAGGAGGCATTTGGATACCTTAAGAGAGTCATAGTTACTCCTGTCAGTTGCTCCCCGTTTTAATACAGTCACATTTTCAAACTTCCTCTAGCCAGGTCTCCTGAAGCGATACGCCATTATCTGTCGACATAAAGACTGTCACAGTACTCCTGCCGGGAGCTTCTCGAGTTTGCCGATGTATTTCGCCTCTTGACGAGGCATTTGGCTACCTTAAGAGAGTCATAGTTACTCCTGTCAGTGACTCCCCGTTTTACAACAGCCACATCTACAAGCTTACTCTGGCCAGTTTACCAGAAGCGATACGCCAATATATGTCAACATAAAGACTTTCACAGCACTCCTGATGGGAGCTTCTCGAGTTTTCCGATGTATTTCTCCGGTTGACGAGCCATTTGGCTACCTTAAGAGAGTCATAGTTACTCCTGTCAGTTGCTCCCCGTTTTTCCACAGTCACATTTTCAAGCTTCCTCTAGCCAGTTCACCTGACGCGATAGGCCATTGTTTGTCAACCTAATGTCTTTCACAGTACTCCTGCCGGCAGCTTCTCGAGTTTGCCGATGTATTTCGCCTGTTGAGGAGGCATTTGGATACCTTAAGAGAGTCATAGTTACTCCTGTCAGTTGCTCCCCGTTTTACCACAGTCACAGTTTCAAACTTCCTCTAGCCAGGTCACCTGAAGCGATACGCCATTATCTGTCGACATAAAGACTGTCACAGTACTCCTGCCGGGAGCTTCTCGAGTTTGGCGATGTATTTCGCCTCTTGACGAGGCATTTGGCTACCTTAAGAGAGTCATAGTTACTCCTGTCAGTTGCTCCCCGTTATACCACAGTCACATTTTCAAGCTTCCTCTAGCCAGTTCACCTAACGCGATACGCCATTGTCTGTCAACCTAATGTCTTCCACAGTACTCCTGCCGGGAGCTTCTCGAGTTTGCCGATGTATTTCGCCTGTTGAGGAGGCATTTGGATACCTTATGAGAGTCATAGTTACTCCTGTCAGTTGCTCCCCGTTATACCACAGTCACATTTTCAAGCTTCCTCTAGCCAGTTCCCCTGAAGCGATACGCCATTATCTGCCAACCTATAGACTTTCACAGCACTCCTGATGGGAGCTTCTCGAGTTTGCCGAGGTATTTCTCCGGTTGACGAGGCATTTGGCTACCTTAAGAGAGTCATAGTTACTCCTGTCAGTTGCTCCCCGTTATACCACAGTCACATTTTCAAGCTTCCTCTAGCCAGTTCACCTAACGCGATACGCCATTGTCTGTCAACCTAATGTCTTCCACAGTACTCCTGCCGGGAGTTTCTCGAGTTTGCCGATGTATTTCGCCTGTTGAGGAGGCATTTGGATACCTTATGAGAGTCATAGTTACTCCTGTCAGTTGCTCCCCGTTATACCACAGTCACATTTTCAAGCTTCCTCTAGCCAGTTCCCCTGAAGCGATACGCCATTATCTGCCAACCTATAGACTTTCACAGCACTCCTGATGGGAGCTTCTCGAGTTTGCCGAGGTATTTCTCCGGTTGACGAGGCATTTGGCTACCTTAAGAGAGTCATAGTTACTCCTGTCAGTTGCTCCCCGTTATACCACAGTCACATTTTCAAGCTTCCTCTAGCCAGTTCACCTAACGCGATACGCCATTGTCTGTCAACCTAATGTCTTCCACAGTACTCCTGCCGGGAGCTTCTCGAGTTTGCCGATGTATTTCGCCTGTTGAGGAGGCATTTGGATACCTTATGAGAGGCATAGTTACTCCTGTCAGTTGCTCCCCGTTTTAATACAGTCACATTTTCAAACTTCCTCTAGCCAGGTCACCTGAAGCGATACGCCATTATCTGTCGACATAAAGACTGTCACAGTACTCCTGCCGGGAGCTTCTCGAGTTTGCCGATGTATTTCGCCTCTTGACGAGGCATTTGGCTACCTTAAGAGAGTCATAGTTACTCCTGTCAGTGACTCCCCGTTTTACAACAGCCACATCTACAAGCTTACTCTGGCCAGTTTACCAGAGGCGATACGCCCATATCTGTCAACATAAAGACTTTCACAGCACTCCTGATGGGAGCTTCTCGAGTTTTCCGATGTATTTCGCCTCCTGACGAGGCATTTGGCTACCTTAAGAGAGTCATAGTTACTCCTGTCAGTTGCTCCCCGTTTTACCACAGTCACAATTTCAAGCTTCCTCTAGCCAGTTCCCCTGAAGCGATACCCCATTATCTGCCAACCTAAAGACTTTCACAGCACTCCTGACGGGAGCTTCTCGAGTTTGCCGAGGTATTTCTCCGGTTGACGAGGCATTTGGCTATATTAAGAGAGTCATAGTTACTCCTGTCAGTTGCTCCCCGTTATACCTCAGTCACATTTTCAAGCTTCTTCTAGCCAGTTCACCTAACGCGATACGCCATTGTCTGTAAACCTAATGTCTTTCACAGTACTCCTGCCGGGAGCTTCTCGAGTTTGCCGATGTATTTCGCCTGTTGAGGAGGCATTTGGATACCTTAAGAGAGTCATAGTTACTCCTGTCAGTTGCTCCCCGTTTTAATACAGTCACATTTTCAAACTTCCTCTAGCCAGGTCTCCTGAAGCGATACGCCATTATCTGTCGACATAAAGACTGTCACAGTACTCCTGCCGGGAGCTTCTCGAGTTTGCCGATGTATTTCGCCTCTTGACGAGGCATTTGACTACCTTAAGAGAGTCATAGTTACTCCTGTCAGTGACTCCCCGTTTTACAACAGCCACATCTACAAGCTTACTCTGGCCAGTTTACCAGAGGCGATACGCCAATATATGTCAACATAAAGACTTTCACAGCACTCCTGATGGGAGCTTCTCGAGTTTTCCGATGTATTTCTCCGGTTGACGAGCCATTTGGCTACCTTAAGAGAGTCATAGTTACTCCTGTCAGTTGCTCCCCGTTTTTCCACAGTCACATTTTCAAGCTTCCTCTAGCCAGTTCACCTGACGCGATAGGCCATTGTTTGTCAACCTAATGTCTTTCACAGTACTCCTGCCGGCAGCTTCTCGAGTTTGCCGATGTATTTCGCCTGTTGAGGAGGCATTTGGATACCTTAAGAGAGTCATAGTTACTCCTGTCAGTTGCTCCCCGTTTTACCACAGTCACAGTTTCAAACTTCCTCTAGCCAGGTCACCTGAAGCGATACGCCATTATCTGTCGACATAAAGACTGTCACAATACTCCTGCGGGGAGCTTCTCGAGTTTGGCGATGTATTTCGCCTCTTGACGAGGCATTTGGCTACCTTAAGAGAGTCATAGTTACTCCTGTCAGTTGCTCCCCGTTTTACCACAGTCACAATTTCAAGCTTCCTCTAGCCAGTTCCCCTGAAGCGATACGCCATTATCTGCCAACCTAAAGACTTTCACAGCACTCCTGATGGGAGCTTCTCGAGTTTGCCGAGGTATTTCTCCGGTTGACGAGGCATTTGGCTACCTTAAGAGAGTCATAGTTACTCCTGTCAGTTGCTCCCCGTTTTTCCACAGTCACATTTTCAAGCTTCCTCTAGCCAGTTCACCTAACGCGATACGCCATTGTCTGTCAACCTAATGTCTTCCACAGTACTCCTGCCGGGAGCTTCTCGAGTTTGCCGATGTATTTCGCCTGTTGAGGAGGCATTTGGATACCTTATGAGAGGCATAGTTACTCCTGTCAGTTGCTCCCCGTTTTAATACAGTCACATTTTCAAACTTCCTCTAGCCAGGTCACCTGAAGCGATACGCCATTATCTGTCGACATAAAGACTGTCACAGTACTCCTGCCGGGAGCTTCTCGAGTTTGCCGATGTATTTCGCCTCTTGACGAGGCATTTGGCTACCTTAAGAGAGTCATAGTTACTCCTGTCAGTGACTCCCCGTTTTACAACAGCCACATCTACAAGCTTACTCTGGCCAGTTTACCAGAGGCGATACGCCCATATCTGTCAACATAAAGACTTTCACAGCACTCCTGATGGGAGCTTCTCGAGTTTTCCGATGTATTTCGCCTCCTGACGAGGCATTTGGCTACCTTAAGAGAGTCATAGTTACTCCTGTCAGTTGCTCCCCGTTTTACCACAGTCACAATTTCAAGCTTCCTCTAGCCAGTTCCCCTGAAGCGATACCCCATTATCTGCCAACCTAAAGACTTTCACAGCACTCCTGACGGGAGCTTCTCGAGTTTGCCGAGGTATTTCTCCGGTTGACGAGGCATTTGGCTATATTAAGAGAGTCATAGTTACTCCTGTCAGTTGCTCCCCGTTATACCTCAGTCACATTTTCAAGCTTCTTCTAGCCAGTTCACCTAACGCGATACGCCATTGTCTGTAAACCTAATGTCTTTCACAGTACTCCTGCCGGGAGCTTCTCGAGTTTGCCGATGTATTTCGCCTGTTGAGGAGGCATTTGGATACCTTAAGAGAGTCATAGTTACTCCTGTCAGTTGCTCCCCGTTTTAATACAGTCACATTTTCAAACTTCCTCTAGCCAGGTCTCCTGAAGCGATACGCCATTATCTGTCGACATAAAGACTGTCACAGTACTCCTGCCGGGAGCTTCTCGAGTTTGCCGATGTATTTCGCCTCTTGACGAGGCATTTGACTACCTTAAGAGAGTCATAGTTACTCCTGTCAGTGACTCCCCGTTTTACAACAGCCACATCTACAAGCTTACTCTGGCCAGTTTACCAGAGGCGATACGCCAATATATGTCAACATAAAGACTTTCACAGCACTCCTGATGGGAGCTTCTCGAGTTTTCCGATGTATTTCTCCGGTTGACGAGCCATTTGGCTACCTTAAGAGAGTCATAGTTACTCCTGTCAGTTGCTCCCCGTTTTTCCACAGTCACATTTTCAAGCTTCCTCTAGCCAGTTCACCTGACGCGATAGGCCATTGTTTGTCAACCTAATGTCTTTCACAGTACTCCTGCCGGCAGCTTCTCGAGTTTGCCGATGTATTTCGCCTGTTGAGGAGGCATTTGGATACCTTAAGAGAGTCATAGTTACTCCTGTCAGTTGCTCCCCGTTTTACCACAGTCACAGTTTCAAACTTCCTCTAGCCAGGTCACCTGAAGCGATACGCCATTATCTGTCGACATAAAGACTGTCACAATACTCCTGCGGGGAGCTTCTCGAGTTTGGCGATGTATTTCGCCTCTTGACGAGGCATTTGGCTACCTTAAGAGAGTCATAGTTACTCCTGTCAGTTGCTCCCCGTTTTACCACAGTCACAATTTCAAGCTTCCTCTAGCCAGTTCCCCTGAAGCGATACGCCATTATCTGCCAACCTAAAGACTTTCACAGCACTCCTGATGGGAGCTTCTCGAGTTTGCCGAGGTATTTCTCCGGTTGACGAGGCATTTGGCTACCTTAAGAGAGTCATAGTTACTCCTGTCAGTTGCTCCCCGTTATACCACAGTCACATTTTCAAGCTTCCTCTAGCCAGTTCACCTAACGCGATACGCCATTGTCTGTCAACCTAATGTCTTCCACAGTACTCCTGCCGGGAGCTTCTCGAGTTTGCCGATGTACGAGGGTTATTCCAAAAGTAAGGTCCGATCGGTCTCGAAATGGAAACGACTATGAAAATCGGATAAAGCTTTGCACAGATGTGTTGGGTAGTGTCTCTAGTATAACCCCAGTTAGCACCACGTCGCTATTCTCATTTCTGAGCTCGCAGTGAGTGCGTAAAGATGTCTAGAAAATAGTGTCTGCCGCCAAGTACGAGGGCCTGGTGAGAAATTTCGCCTGAAGCTATGCAGCCAACATTACATAACTGTCGTGCTGTTTCGTCTTCACGACAATTCTCAGCCGCATTCTGCAGGGGCAATGAAGATGCTCCTGCATCGTTTTCAAATGGAAATGTTAGATTACCCACAATACAGTCCGCAATTGTCTCCCCCTGAGTTTCATCTCTGGTCACATGAACCGCTGTCTTTGAAGACAACATTTTGACACAGACAACGAGGTGTAGGCCAGCGTGGAGAATTGGCGGAAAGCACTGGCGGCTGCCTTCTATGATGAGGCTATTGAAAAGTTGGTACAACGCTATGACAAAAGTCTAAGTCAGAACGGCGACTACGTAGAGAAGTAGCTGAAAGGTGTAGCTAATTGTTACAAGTAAAACATTTCTGATGTTCACTGTGGTTTCAATTTGGCAATCAATCGGACCTTACTTTTGGAATAACCCTCGTATTTCGCCTGTTGAGGAGGCATTTGGATACCTTAAGAGAGTCATAGTTACTCCTGTCAGTTGCTCCCCGTTTTAATACAGTCACATTTTCAAACTTCCTCTAGCCAGGTCACCTGAAGCGATACGCCATTATCTGTCGACATAAAGACTGTCACAGTACTCCTGCCGGGAGCTTCTCGAGTTTGCCGATGTATTTCGCCTCTTGACGAGGCATTTGGCTACCTTAAGAGAGTCATAGTTACTCCTGTCAGTGACTCCCCGTTTTACAACAGCCACATCTACAAGCTTACTCTGGCCAGTTTACCAGAGGCGATACGCCCATATCTGTCAACATAAAGACTTTCACAGCACTCCTGATGGGAGCTTCTCGAGTTTTCCGATGTATTTCGCCTCCTGACGAGGCATTTGGCTACCTTAAGAGAGTCATAGTTACTCCTGTCAGTTGCTCCCCGTTTTACCACAGTCACAATTTCAAGCTTCCTCTAGCCAGTTCCCCTGAAGCGATACGCCATTATCTGCCAACCTAAAGACTTTCACAGCACTCCTGACGGGAGCTTCTCGAGTTTGCCGAAGTATTTCTCCGGTTGACGAGGCATTTGGCTATATTAAGAGAGTCATAGTTACTCCTGTCAGTTGCTCCCCGTTATACCACAGTCACATTTTCAAGCTTCTTCTAGCCAGTTCACCTGACGCGATACGCCATTGTCTGTCAACCTAATGTCTTTCACAGTACTCCTGCCGGGAGCTTCTCGAGTTTGCCGATGTATTTCGCCTGTTGAGGAGGCATTTGGATACCTTAAGAGAGTCATAGTTACTCCTGTCAGTTGCTCCCCGTTTTAATACAGTCACATTTTCTAACTTCCTCTAGCCAGGTCTCCTGAAGCGATACGCCATTATCTATCGACATAAAGACTGTCACAGTACTCCTGCCGGGAGCTTCTCGAGTTTGCCGATGTATTTCGCCTCTTGACGAGGCATTTGGCTACCTTAAGAGAGTCATAGTTACTCCTGTCAGTGACTCCCCGTTTTACAACAGCCACATCTACAAGCTTACTCTGGCCAGTTTACCAGAGGCGATACGCCAATATATGTCAACATAAAGACTTTCACAGCACTCCTGATGGGAGCTTCTCGAGTTTTCCGATGTATTTCTCCGGTTGACGAGCCATTTGGCTACCTTAAGAGAGTCATAGTTACTCCTGTCAGTTGCTCCCCGTTTTTCCACAGTCACATTTTCAAGCTTCCTCTAGCCAGTTCACCTGACGCGATAGGCCATTGTTTGTCAACCTAATGTCTTTCACAGTACTCCTGCCGGCAGCTTCTCAAGTTTGCCGATGTATTTCGCCTGTTGAGGAGGCATTTGGATACCTTAAGAGATTCATAGTTACTCCTGTCAGTTGCTCCCCGTTTTACCACAGTCACAGTTTCAAACTTCCTCTAGCCAGGTCACCTGAAGCGATACGCCATTATCTGTCGACATAAAGACTGTCACAGTACTCCTGCCGGGAGCTTCTCGAGTTTGGCGATGTATTTCGCCTCTTGACGAGGCATTTGGCTACCTTAAGAGAGTCATAGTTACTCCTGTCAGTTGCTCCCCGTTATACCACAGTCACATTTTCAAGCTTCCTCTAGCCAGTTCACCTAACGCGATACGCCATTGTCTGTCAACCTAATGTCTTCCACAGTACTCCTGCCGGGAGCTTCTCGAGTTTGCCGATGTATTTCGCCTGTTGAGGAGGCATTTGGATACCTTATGAGAGTCATAGTTACTCCTGTCAGTTGCTCCCCGTTATACCACAGTCACATTTTCAAGCTTCCTCTAGCCAGTTCCCCTGAAGCGATACGCCATTATCTGCCAACCTAAAGACTTTCACAGCACTCCTGATGGGATCTTCTCGAGTTTGCCGAGGTATTTCTCCGGTTGACGAGGCATTTGGCTACCTTAAGAGAGTCATAGTTACTCCTGTCAGTTGCTCCCCGTTATACCACAGTCACATTTTCAAGCTTCCTCTAGCCAGTTCACCTAACGCGATACGCCATTGTCTGTCAACCTAATGTCTTCCACAGTACTCCTGCCGGGAGCTTCTCGAGTTTGCCGATGTATTTCGCCTGTTGAGGAGGCATTTGGATACCTTATGAGAGTCATAGTTACTCCTGTCAGTTGCTCCCCGTTTTAATACAGTCACATTTTCAAACTTCCTCTAGCCAGGTCACCTGAAGCGATACGCCATTATCTGTCGACATAAAGACTGTCACAGTACTCCTGCCGGGAGCTTCTCGAGTTTGCCGATGTATTTCGCCTCTTGACGAGGCATTTGGCTACCTTAAGAGAGTCATAGTTACTCCTGTCAGTGACTCCCCGTTTTACAACAGCCACATCTACAAGCTTACTCTGGCCAGTTTACCAGAGGCGATACGCCCATATCTGTCAACATAAAGACTTTCACAGCACTCCTGATGGGAGCTTCTCGAGTTTTCCGATGTATTTCGCCTCCTGACGAGGCATTTGGCTACCTTAAGAGAGTCATAGTTACTCCTGTCAGTTGCTCCCCGTTTTACCACAGTCACAATTTCAAGCTTCCTCTAGCCAGTTCCCCTGAAGCGATACCCCATTATCTGCCAACCTAAAGACTTTCACAGCACTCCTGACGGGAGCTTCTCGAGTTTGCCGAGGTATTTCTCCGGTTGACGAGGCATTTGGCTATATTAAGAGAGTCATAGTTACTCCTGTCAGTTGCTCCCCGTTATACCACAGTCACATTTTCAAGCTGCTTCTAGCCAGTTCACCTAACGCGATACGCCATTGTCTGTAAACCTAATGTCTTTCACAGTACTCCTGCCGGGAGCTTCTCGAGTTTGCCGATGTATTTCGCCTGTTGAGGAGGCATTTGGATACCTTAAGAGAGTCATAGTTACTCCTGTCAGTTGCTCCCCGTTTTAATACAGTCACATTTTCAAACTTCCTCTAGCCAGGTCTCCTGAAGCGATACGCCATTATCTGTCGACATAAAGACTGTCACAGTACTCCTGCCGGGAGCTTCTCGAGTTTGCCGATGTATTTCGCCTCTTGACGAGGCATTTGGCTACCTTAAGAGAGTCATAGTTACTCCTGTCAGTGACTCCCCGTTTTACAACAGCCACATCTACAAGCTTACTCTGGCCAGTTTACCAGAGGCGATACGCCAATATATGTCAACATAAAGACATTCACAGCACTCCTGATGGGAGCTTCTCGAGTTTTCCGATGTATTTCTCCGGTTGACGAGCCATTTGGCTACCTTAAGAGAGTCATAGTTACTCCTGTCAGCTGCTCCCCGTTTTTCCACAGTCACATTTTCAAGCTTCCTCTAGCCAGTTCACCTGACGCGATAGGCCATTGTCTGTCAACCTAATGTCTTTCACAGTACTCCTGCCGGGAACTTCTCGAGTTTGCCGATGTATTTCGCCTCCTGACGAGGCATTTGGCTACCTTAAGAGAGTCATAGTTACTCCTGTCAGCTGCTCCCCGTTTTTCCACAGTCACATTTTCAAGCTTCCTCTAGCCAGATCACCTGAAGCGATACGCCATTATCTGTCAACCTATAGACTTTCACAGCACTCCTGATGGGAGCTTCTCGAGTTTGCCGATGTATTTCGCCTGTTGACCACGCATTTGGCTACCTTAAGAGAGTCATAGTTACTCCTGTCAGTTGCTCCCCGTTTTACCACAGTCACATTTTCAAGGTTTCACTAGCCAGTTCACCTGAAGCGATACGCCATTATCTGTCAACCTATAGACTTTCACAGCACTCCTGATGGGAGCTTCTCGAGTTTGCCGAGGTATTTCTCCGGTTGACGAGGCATTTGGCTACCTTAAGAGAGTCATAGTTACTCCTGTCAGTTGCTCCCCGTTATACCACAGTCACATTTTCAAGCTTCCTCTGGCCAGTTCACCTGACGCGATACGCCATTGTCTGTCAATCTAATGTCTTTCACAGTACTCCTGCCGGGAGCTTCTCGAGTTTGCCGATGTATTTCGCCTGTTGAGGAGGCATTTGGATACCTTAAGAGAGTCATAGTTACTCCTGTCAGTTGCTCCCCGTTTTACCACAGTCACATTTTCAAACTTCCTCTAGCCAGGTCACCTGAAGCGATACGCCATTATCTGTCGATATAAAGACTGTCACAGTACTCCTGACGGGAGCTTCTCGAGTTTGCCGATGTATTTCGCCTCTTGACGAGGCATTTGGCTATTCAACAGCCGTCTTTATTCAACAAGTGAATAACACATATATATACATAATGTATGTGGCAGGTGTATCACGCCATGTCCACCACCGAGGTGGGGACTTACAGGGCGGTACCACAATAAAAAGGTGTTAAAACTAACATACAAATATACATATATATACGTGCGGAAAAGAAACAACACAACACAAATTAAAGACATAGAGAAGGAAGAACAAAGACGGTTTATTCCTCCTGTGGATAGGCCCCAGGAGTCAAGGCGAAGAAAATAACCAGCAGCCTAGCCGACGCCGACACGCTGCTTCGGGCTAGGAGCCGTCATACGCTCGAAAATCTTGTAACTTTTGCAGCAACTCTGTAGTGTTCTGGTGCTCAGCACCGCCAGTTCTCGGGGTCGGAAGCCTAAGGCGGCGAGATCCCTCGCCGACGCTGGAGACCATACACCCCTCCAGTTCAACGTCGCGGTGGACACAATCACCTCCTCAACGTCACGGTGCAGGTTGGAGATGGCACGCCGGATGGACGGCGTGTCGTAGTAGGCCGCCTTCTGGGAGTGACACCAGTCGAGCCGGAGGTGGTCTCCGACTATCTGGGCGTCGACCACGCGGGCGATGCCGTCTTTGACCGCCACCACGTCAGGCTTGCGGATGCCCTCAGGTGTTCGGAGGTGGGGCTCCACAGAGACATTGAAGCCCCTCTGCGCGAGTCCACGGGCGACATAACGCACTACAGCGTCATGGCGCTTGACCCGGGACCCGTGCGTCCTAAAGCAAGCCTGAAGTACGTGGTTGGCGGTCTCCACGGCCTGGCACCCCGCGCGGCATCTGGTGTCCGCCTCCCGCCCGCGACTGCGCCGTGCCTTCGTAGGGAAGGCGTTGATGCGGGCGCGGAGGGCGTCAATGTATTCACGCCCAGATAGCAGGCGACTGGTGTCGGCGACCCACTGATGTTGGCCACTGACGGCGGCAGAAGATGACAGCGCCGCACCGTCAATGGCGATGTGTAGGCGCGCCGCCCACATTTCCCCAACCTGCGTTGACGATTTGAGGAGGTGGCCCTCCCACATTAGGTGGCGCTCCAGCACCTCGATCTCACGCTGCACCTCATCCATGCCTGCACCGTCGCAGGCTGGCCCTATCTTCTTCAGCGCCAGGAGACGGGACCGACGGAGGGTCGGACCCATCCATCGGCAAGATGGAATGCCGAGGCCCCCCTGGGCAACAGGAGCGTGGAAGTATCCCAGGGGGGTGTCCGCCGGAAGGCGGAACCATCTCCTGACGGCGGCCCGGATGGTGACGTCGGCCGACTTCAATGCACCCACCCGGGTGCGGCTGAGGGCCAGCCCGTGGTACAGGCCAGGGAGAAGTACGTTGGTGAGAGCGTGGAGGCGCTGTTGCGGCTTCAGCGGAGCTCGGGAGATGACGTCAAGCTGCTCCACCAGGTGGCGACGTGGATTGAAGACACAGCGACCCGCCGTGGAAAATTGCAGCCCCAGGTACCGGAAGGTTTCACCCACACGCAGGGCAGGCATGGTGGTATTGCCTGCTGTGAAGGTGACATTGCTGTCCACCTTCACCTTCTTCTCGCGCCCTGACGCGACTAAGGCGAGGGTGAAACACTTCCGGGCGTTGATCTGCAGCCCCAGGTGGGCGAGGGCTGCGGTAGCTGCGTCGATGAGGGACTGCAAGCCCCTCGGGGTCGCTGCAAACAGCAAGACGTCATCTGCAAAGGCCGCAGCGTTGACTCTGCGACCGAGGATCCGAGCTCCGATGTGGGAGGGCAGTTGGCCTAAAACGTAGTCCACCGCAAAGTTGAACAGGAGGGGGGAGAGGGGATCGCCCTGGCGAACGCCCCGTGCTGGCTGCACAGACACGCCCACGCCGGCGCCGTCCGCTATCACTGTCGTGCTGCCCTCGTAGCACCGCTCGACATACTCGACAAAACAATCCGGCAGGCCATGCGCCTTCAGCACGGGGCGAAGGGCAGCATGATCTACCGAATCGAATGCCTTAGATACGTCGATCGATGCCACAAAGACAGAGCGGCAGGAGCGAACTGCGTCGGTGAGAGCAGTGTCCAAGATGAAGGTATTTTCCAACATCCCATCCCGAGGGATGAATGCCCGCTGACGTTCGTCCACAGCACATGCGCGCATCAGGCGTGACGCGAGAACCTTGTGAAAGGTCCGCGCCAACACCGAGCAGACCGTAATGGGGCGAAAGTCAGCGGGGGATGTTGGTGCAGCCGTCTTCGGGAGAAGGGACGTCCGCGCGCGAAGCAGGCGTTCCGGAAGGGCGCGGGCCAGAAGGAAGAGATTCATCACTTTCACCAGGACTTCGTGCGGCAGGCGCCGCAACTCCGCTGGGGTAAGGCCGTCCGGCCCGGCTGCTGATCCCCTGGGCGGCAACGCGGCGGCGACCTCCTCATGTGTGACCGGCCCCCATAGGCACTCGGGAGCGACAGGCTCCGAGTGCGGGAGGAGGCGGTCACGAATGAAGCCCGCGGTGGAGATGGGCTTCTTGGTGAAGAGGTCCGCCCAGAAGTCCAGCAGACCAGGGATGGCAGGTGGCGGCTGGAGCAGGGTGCCATCCAAGAGGCCGCGCACGCAACGTGCACGCGACCGTCGGAAGGCATCCTGCGTTCTCGCGTACTCCCAGCGGCGCCGCTTGCGCTTCTGCGTCGGCGGCGCGGCAGGCGGCCGCTTCGATGGTTGGCGCGGCCGCTGTGTCCTGGTGATCGATCTCTCCCCTCTGGACCCGACCGACGCAAGGGCATCCGGGAGCATGCCCAGGATGACATCGGGCGGCGTGCCCCGCCCCAGACCTATGACACGATCCAGGGCAGAGAAACGCTGGGCGGAAGCGGGTAGCCCCGCCAGATGCTCCCAGATGGCGGCGTCAGTCGGCCCCTCCGGCGGCGGCCCGGTGGTGTCGGCCGCGAAGTCCTCGGCTGCGTCGACGGGCGGCGCAGCGGCCTCGCCCGCGTCAGGCAGCGGGCTCGCTGCTCCCCGGCGGGACGCCGGCTCTTCCCCCCGACCGATCTCAAGCGCCTCCATGTATTGGCGGACAAGCTGCTTGTGGGCAGCTTGCCGCCGTCGGCACTTGATTGCCTCAAGCGTTCGGTCGGGGAACATCCTGATGAGCTCTTGATTTACAAAGAAGAACCGGGCGTCCCTCTCGAGGAACAGTTCGGCCTCCGCCTTGGCGAGCGACAGGACATCTTCCTCCGTCCACCTCGCGCGATGCCTCTCCGTGACGATCTCCGCGTTGGCGGCCGCAAGGTGTTGGCGGCGGCGATGGACCCCGAGACCGTTCTTGGTGGTGAAGCTGCGGTGGCACTCACTACAGGCGTATACAGCTGCAAAAGTTACAAGATTTTCGGCACGGCCGGTTGGCCGGCTAGGTGCTGGGGGAGTTGGGGTGGCACCTTCAGCGGAAGGGCCACCACTTTTTCTCTGATTACTGCCCCCAACTAAAAAAGGGATAGTGCGAGGGGGGGCTGGTAACCCCCCAAAGCCCCTGGTGCGGTCTTCCACTCTGCGAAAATCAGCGGGCCCACGAGAAGGGGAGAAGACCGCAGGAGAGGAGAGGCTTAGTTACTCCTGTCAGTTACTCCCCGTTTTACAACAGCCACATCTACAAGCTTACTCTGGCCAGTTTACCAGAGGCGATACGCCAATATCTGTCAACATAAAGACTTTCACAGCACTCCTGATGGGAGCTTCTCGAGTTTGTCGATGTATTTCTCCGGTTGACGAGGCATTTGGCTACCTTAAGAGAGTCATAGTTACTCCTGTCAGTTGCTCCCCGTTTTTCCACAGTGACATTTTCAAGCTTCCTCTAGCCAGTTCACCTGACGCGATAGGCCATTGTTTGTCAACCTAATGTCTTTCACAGTACTCCTGCCGGCAGCTTCTCGAGTTTGCCGATGTATTTCGCCTGTTGAGGAGGCATTTGGATACCTTAAGAGAGTCATAGTTACTCCTGTCAGTTGCTCCCCGTTTTACCACAGTCACAGTTTCAAACTTCCTCTAGCCAGGTCACCTGAAGCGATACGCCATTATCTGTCGACATAAAGACTGTCACAGTACTCCTGCCGGGAGCTTCTCGAGTTTGGCGATGTATTTCGCCTCTTGACGAGGCATTTGGCTACCTTAAGAGAGTCATAGTTACTCCTGTCAGTTGCTCCCCGTTTTACCACAGTCACAAAACAAGCTTCCTCTAGCCAGTTCCCCTGAAGCGATACGCCATTATCTGTCAACCTATAGACTTTCACAGCACTCCTGACGAGAGCTTCTTGAGTTTGCCGATGTATTTCGCCTGTTGACCACGCATTTGGCTACCTTAAGAGAGTCATAGTTACTCCTGTCAGTTGCTCCCCGTTTTACCACAGTCACAATTTCAAGCTTCCTCTAGCCAGTTCCCCTGAAGCGATACGCCATTATCTGCCAACCTAAAGACTTTCACAGCACTCCTGATGGGAGCTTCTCGAGTTTGCCGAGGTATTTCTCCGGTTGACGAGGCATTTGGCTACCTTAAGAGAGTCATAGTTACTCCTGTCAGTTGCTCCCCGTTATACCACAGTCACATTTTCAAGCTTCCTCTAGCCAGTTCACCTAACGCGATACGCCATTGTCTGTCAACCTAATATCTTCCACAGTACTCCTGCCGGGAGCTTCTCGAGTTTGCCGATGTATTTCGCCTGTTGAGGAGGCATTTGGATACCTTAAGAGAGTCATAGTTACTCCTGTCAGTTGCTCCCCGTTTTAATACAGTCACATTTTCAAACTTCCTCTAGCCAGGTCACCTGAAGCGATACGCCATTATCTGTCGACATAAAGACTGTCACAGTACTCCTGCCGGGAGCTTCTCGAGTTTGCCGATGTATTTCGCCTCTTGACGAGGCATTTGGCTACCTTAAGAGAGTCATAGTTACTCCTGTCAGTGACTCCCCGTTTTACAACAGCCACATCTACAAGCTTACTCTGGCCAGTTTACCAGAGGCGATACGCCCATATCTGTCAACATAAAGACTTTCACAGCACTCCTGATGGGAGCTTCTCGAGTTTTCCGATGTATTTCGCCTCCTGACGAGGCATTTGGCTACCTTAAGAGAGTCATAGTTACTCCTGTCAGTTGCTCCCCGTTTTACCACAGTCACAATTTCAAGCTTCCTCTAGCCAGTTCCCCTGAAGCGATACGCCATTATCTGCCAACCTAAAGACTTTCACAGCACTCCTGACGGGAGCTTCTCGAGTTTGCCGAGGTATTTCTCCGGTTGACGAGGCATTTGGCTATATTAAGAGAGTCATAGTTACTCCTGTCAGTTGCTCCCCGTTATACCACAGTCACATTTTCAAGCTTCTTCTAGCCAGTTCACCTAACGCGATACGCCATTGTCTGTCAACCTAATGTCTTTCACAGTACTCCTGCCGGGAGCTTCTCGAGTTTGCCGATGTATTTCGCCTGTTGAGGAGGCATTTGGATACCTTAAGAGAGTCATAGTTACTCCTGTCAGTTGCTCCCCGTTTTAATACAGTCACATTTTCAAACTTCCTCTAGCCAGGTCACCTGAAGCGATACGCCATTATCTGTCGACATAAAGACTGTCACAGTACTCCTGCCGGGAGCTTCTCGAGTTTGCCGATGTATTTCGCCTCTTGACGAGGCATTTGGCTACCTTAAGAGAGTCATAGTTACTCCTGTCAGTGACTCCCCGTTTTACAACAGCCACATCTACAAGCTTACTCTGGCCAGTTTACCAGAGGCGATACGCCAATATATGTCAACATAAAGACTTTCACAGCACTCCTGATGGGAGCTTCTCGAGTTTGTCGATGTATTTCTCCGGTTGACGAGGCATTTGGCTACCTTAAGAGAGTCATAGTTACTCCTGTCAATTGCTCCCCGTTTTTCCACAGTCACATTTTCAAGCTTCCTCTAGCCAGTTCACCTGACGCGATAGGCCATTGTTTGTCAACCTAATGTCTTTCACAGTACTCCTGCCGGCAGCTTCTCGAGTTTGCCGATGTATTTCGCCTGTTGAGGAGGCATTTGGATACCTTAAGAGAGTCATAGTTACTCCTGTCAGTTGCTCCCCGTTTTACCACAGTCACAGTTTCAAACTTCCTCTAGCCAGGTCACCTGAAGCGATACGCCATTATCTGTCGACATAAAGACTGTCACAGTACTCCTGCCGGGAGCTTCTCGAGTTTGGCGATGTATTTCGCCTCTTGACGAGGCATTTGGCTACCTTAAGAGAGTCATAGTTACTCCTGTCAGTTGCTCCCCGTTTTACCACAGTCAACATTTCAAGCTTCCTCTAGCCAGTTCCCCTGAAGCGATACGCCATTATCTGTCAACCTATAGACTTTCACAGCACTCCTGACGAGAGCTTCTTGAGTTTGCCGATGTATTTCGCCTGTTGACCACGCATTTGGCTACCTTAAGAGAGTCATAGTTACTCCTGTCAGTTGCTCCCCGTTTTACCACAGTCACAATTTCAAGCTTCCTCTCGCCAGTTCCCCTGAAGCGATACGCCATTATCTGCCAACCTAAAGACTTTCACAGCACTCCTGATGGGAGCTTCTCGAGTTTGCCGAGGTATTTCTCCGGTTGACGAGGCATTTGGCTACCTTAAGAGAGTCATAGTTACTCCTGTCAGTTGCTCCCCGTTATACCACAGTCACATTTTCAAGCTTCCTCTAGCCAGTTCACCTAACGCGATACGCCATTGTCTGTCAACCTAATGTCTTCCACAGTACTCCTGCCGGGAGCTTCTCGAGTTTGCCGATGTACGAGGGTTATTCCAAAAGTAAGGTCCGATCGGTCTCGAAATGGAAACGACTATGAAAATCGGATAAAGCTTTGCACAGATGTGTTGGGTAGTGTCTCTAGTATAACCCCAGTTAGCACCACGTCGCTATTCTCATTTCTGAGCTCGCAGTGAGTGCGTAAAGATGTCTAGAAAATAGTGTCTGCCGCCAAGTACGAGGGCCTGGTGAGAAATTTCGCCTGAAGCTATGCAGCCAACATTACATAACTGTCGTGCTGTTTCGTCTTCACGACAATTCTCAGCCGCATTCTGCAGGGGCAATGAAGATGCTCCTGCATCGTTTTCAAATGGAAATGTTAGATTACCCACAATACAGTCCGCAATTGTCTCCCCCTGAGTTTCATCTCTGGTCACATGAACCGCTGTCTTTGAAGACAACATTTTGACACAGACAACGAGGTGTAGGCCAGCGTGGAGAATTGGCGGAAAGCACTGGCGGCTGCCTTCTATGATGAGGCTATTGAAAAGTTGGTACAACGCTATGACAAAAGTCTAAGTCAGAACGGCGACTACGTAGAGAAGTAGCTGAAAGGTGTAGCTAATTGTTACAAGTAAAACATTTCTGATGTTCACTGTGGTTTCAATTTGGCAATCAATCGGACCTTACTTTTGGAATAACCCTCGTATTTCGCCTGTTGAGGAGGCATTTGGATACCTTAAGAGAGTCATAGTTACTCCTGTCAGTTGCTCCCCGTTTTAATACAGTCACATTTTCAAACTTCCTCTAGCCAGGTCACCTGAAGCGATACGCCATTATCTGTCGACATAAAGACTGTCACAGTACTCCTGCCGGGAGCTTCTCGAGTTTGCCGATGTATTTCGCCTCTTGACGAGGCATTTGGCTACCTTAAGAGAGTCATAGTTACTCCTGTCAGTGACTCCCCGTTTTACAACAGCCACATCTACAAGCTTACTCTGGCCAGTTTACCAGAGGCGATACGCCCATATCTGTCAACATAAAGACTTTCACAGCACTCCTGATGGGAGCTTCTCGAGTTTTCCGATGTATTTCGCCTCCTGACGAGGCATTTGGCTACCTTAAGAGAGTCATAGTTACTCCTGTCAGTTGCTCCCCGTTTTACCACAGTCACAATTTCAAGCTTCCTCTAGCCAGTTCCCCTGAAGCGATACGCCATTATCTGCCAACCTAAAGACTTTCACAGCACTCCTGACGGGAGCTTCTCGAGTTTGCCGAGGTATTTCTCCGGTTGACGAGGCATTTGGCTATATTAAGAGAGTCATAGTTACTCCTGTCAGTTGCTCCCCGTTATACCACAGTCACATTTTCAAGCTTCTTCTAGCCAGTTCACCTGACGCGATACGCCATTGTCTGTCAACCTAATGTCTTTCACAGTACTCCTGCCGGGAGCTTCTCGAGTTTGCCGATGTATTTCGCCTGTTGAGGAGGCATTTGGATACCTTAAGAGAGTCATAGTTACTCCTGTCAGTTGCTCCCCGTTTTAATACAGTCACATTTTCTAACTTCCTCTAGCCAGGTCTCCTGAAGCGATACGCCATTATCTGTCGACATAAAGACTGTCACAGTACTCCTGCCGGGAGCTTCTCGAGTTTGCCGATGTATTTCGCCTGTTGACGAGGCATTTGGCTACCTTAAGAGAGTCATAGTTACTCCTGTCAGTGACTCCCCGTTTTACAACAGCCACATCTACAAGCTTACTCTGGCCAGTTTACCAGAGGCCATACGCCAATATATGTCAACATAAAGACTTTCACAGCACTCCTGATGGGAGCTTCTCGAGTTTTCCGATGTATTTCTCCGGTTGACGAGCCATTTGGCTACCTTAAGAGAGTCATAGTTACTCCTGTCAGTTGCTCCCCGTTTTTCCACAGTCACATTTTCAAGCTTCCTCTAGCCAGTTCACCTGAAGCGATAGGCCATTGTTTGTCAACCTAATGTCTTTCACAGTACTCCTGCCGGCAGCTTCTCGAGTTTGCCGATGTATTTCGCCTGTTGAGGAGGCATTTGGATACCTTAAGAGAGTCATAGTTACTCCTGTCAGTTGCTCCCCGTTTTACCACAGTCACAGTTTCAAACTTCCTCTAGCCAGGTCACCTGAAGCGATACGCCATTATCTGTCGACATAAAGACTGTCACAGTACTCCTGCCGGGAGCTTCTCGAGTTTGGCGATGTATTTCGCCTCTTGACGAGGCATTTGGCTACCTTAAGAGAGTCATGGTTACTCCTGTCAGTTGCTCCCCGTTTTACCACAGTCACAATTTCAAGCTTCCTCTAGCCAGTTCCCCTGAAGCGATACGCCATTATCTGTCAACCTATAGACTTTCACAGCACTCCTGACGAGAGCTTCTTGAGTTTGCCGATGTATTTCGCCTGTTGACCACGCATTTGGCTACCTTAAGAGAGTCATAGTTACTCCTGTCAGTTGCTCCCCGTTTTACCACAGTCACAATTTCAAGCTTCCTCTAGCCAGTTCCCCTGAAGCGATACGCCATTATCTGCCAACCTAAAGACTTTCACAGCACTCCTGACGGGAGCTTCTCGAGTTTGCCGAGGTATTTCTCCGGTTGACGAGGCATTTGGCTATATTAAGAGAGTCATAGTTACTCCTGTCAGTTGCTCCCCGTTATACCACAGTCACATTTTCAAGCTTCTTCTAGCCAGTACACCTAACGCGATACGCCATTGTCTGTCAACCTAATGTCTTTCACAGTACTCCTGCCGGGAGCTTCTCGAGTTTGCCGATGTATTTCGCCTGTTGAGGAGGCATTTGGATACCTTAAGAGAGTCATAGTTACTCCTGTCAGTTGCTCCCCGTTTTAATACAGTCACATTTTCAAACTTCCTCTAGCCAGGTCTCCTGAAGCGATACGCCATTATCTGTCGACATAAAGACTGTCACAGTACTCCTGCCGGGAGCTTCTCGAGTTTGCCGATGTATTTCGCCTCTTGACGAGGCATTTGGCTACCTTAAGAGAGTCATAGTTACTCCTGTCAGTGACTCCCCGTTTTACAACAGCCACATCTACAAGCTTACTCTGGCCAGTTTACCAGAGGCGATACGCCAATATATGTCAACATAAAGACTTTCACAGCACTCCTGATGGGAGCTTCTCGAGTTTTCCGATGTATTTCTCCGGTTGACGAGCCATTTGGCTACCTTAAGAGAGTCATAGTTACTCCTGTCAGTTGCTCCCCGTTTTTCCACAGTCACATTTTCAAGCTTCCTCTAGCCAGTTCACCTGACGCGATAGGCCATTGTTTGTCAACCTAATGTCTTTCACAGTACTCCTGCCGGCAGCTTCTCGAGTTTGCCGATGTATTTCGCCTGTTGAGGAGGCATTTGGATACCTTAAGAGAGTCATAGTTACTCCTGTCAGTTGCTCCCCGTTTCAAACTTCCTCTAGCCAGGTCACCTGAAGCGATACGCCATTATCTGTCGACATAAAGACTGTCACAGTACTCCTGCCGGGAGCTTCTCGAGTTTGGCGATGTATTTCGCCTCTTGACGAGGCATTTGGCTACCTTAAGAGAGTCATAGTTACTCCTGTCAGTTGCTCCCCGTTATACCACAGTCACATTTTCAAGCTTCCTCTAGCCAGTTCACCTAACGCGATACGCCATTGTCTGTCAACCTAATGTCTTCCACAGTACTCCTGCCGGGAGCTTCTCGAGTTTGCCGATGTATTTCGCCTGTTGAGGAGGCATTTGGATACCTTATGAGAGTCATAGTTACTCCTGTCAGTTGCTCCCCGTTATACCACAGTCACATTTTCAAGCTTCCTCTAGCCAGTTCCCCTGAAGCGATACGCCATTATCTGCCAACCTATAGACTTTCACAGCACTCCTGATGGGAGCTTCTCGAGTTTGCCGAGGTATTTCTCCGGTTGACGAGGCATTTGGCTACCTTAAGAGAGTCATAGTTACTCCTGTCAGTTGCTCCCCGTTTTAATACAGTCACATTTTCAAACTTCCTCTAGCCAGGTCACCTGAAGCGATACGCCATTATCTGTCGACATAAAGACTGTCACAGTACTCCTGCCGGGAGCTTCTCGAGTTTGCCGATGTATTTCGCCTCTTGACGAGGCATTTGGCTACCTTAAGAGAGTCATAGTTACTCCTGTCAGTGACTCCCCGTTTTACGACAGCCACATCTACAAGCTTACTCTGGCCAGTTTACCAGAGGCGATACGCCCATATCTGTCAACATAAAGACTTTCACAGCACTCCTGATGGGAGCTTCTCGAGTTTTCCGATGTATTTCGCCTCCTGACGAGGCATTTGGCTACCTTAAGAGAGTCATAGTTACTCCTGTCAGTTGCTCCCCGTTTTACCACAGTCACAATTTCAAGCTTCCTCTAGCCAGTTCCCCTGAAGCGATACGCCATTATCTGCCAACCTAAAGACTTTCACAGCACTCCTGACGGGAGCTTCTCGAGTTTGCCGAGGTATTTCTCCGGTTGACGAGGCATTTGGCTATATTAAGAGAGTCATAGTTACTCCTGTCAGTTGCTCCCCGTTATACCACAGTCACATTTTCAAGCTTCTTCTAGCCAGTTCACCTGACGCGATACGCCATTGTCTGTCAACCTAATGTCTTTCACAGTACTCCTGCCGGGAGCTTCTCGAGTTTGCCGATGTATTTCGCCTGTTGAGGAGGCATTTGGATACCTTAAGAGAGTCATAGTTACTCCTGTCAGTTGCTCCCCGTTTTAATACAGTCACATTTTCTAACTTCCTCTAGCCAGGTCTCCTGAAGCGATACGCCATTATCTGTCGACATAAAGACTGTCACAGTACTCCTGCCGGGAGCTTCTCGAGTTTGCCGATGTATTTCGCCTGTTGACGAGGCATTTGGCTACCTTAAGAGAGTCATAGTTACTCCTGTCAGTGACTCCCCGTTTTACAACAGCCACATCTACAAGCTTACTCTGGACAGTTTACCAGAGGCCATACGCCAATATATGTCAACATAAAGACTTTCACAGCACTCCTGATGGGAGCTTCTCGAGTTTTCCGATGTATTTCTCCGGTTGACGAGCCATTTGGCTACCTTAAGAGAGTCATAGTTACTCCTGTCAGTTGCTCCCCGTTTTTCCACAGTCACATTTTCAAGCTTCCTCTAGCCAGTTCACCTGAAGCGATAGGCCATTGTTTGTCAACCTAATGTCTTTCACAGTACTCCTGCCGGCAGCTTCTCGAGTTTGCCGATGTATTTCGCCTGTTGAGGAGGCATTTGGATACCTTAAGAGAGTCATAGTTACTCCTGTCAGTTGCTCCCCGTTTTACCACAGTCACAGTTTCAAACTTCCTCTAGCCAGGTCACCTGAAGCGATACGCCATTATCTGTCGACATAAAGACTGTCACAGTACTCCTGCCGGGAGCTTCTCGAGTTTGGCGATGTATTTCGCCTCTTGACGAGGCATTTGGCTACCTTAAGAGAGTCATGGTTACTCCTGTCAGTTGCTCCCCGTTTTACCACAGTCACAATTTCAAGCTTCCTCTAGCCAGTTCCCCTGAAGCGATACGCCATTATCTGTCAACCTATAGACTTTCACAGCACTCCTGACGAGAGCTTCTTGAGTTTGCCGATGTATTTCGCCTGTTGACCACGCATTTGGCTACCTTAAGAGAGTCATAGTTACTCCTGTCAGTTGCTCCCCGTTTTACCACAGTCACAATTTCAAGCTTCCTCTAGCCAGTTCCCCTGAAGCGATACGCCATTATCTGCCAACCTAAAGACTTTCACAGCACTCCTGACGGGAGCTTCTCGAGTTTGCCGAGGTATTTCTCCGGTTGACGAGGCATTTGGCTATATTAAGAGAGTCATAGTTACTCCTGTCAGTTGCTCCCCGTTATACCACAGTCACATTTTCAAGCTTCTTCTAGCCAGTACACCTAACGCGATACGCCATTGACTGTCAACCTAATGTCTTTCACAGTACTCCTGCCGGGAGCTTCTCGAGTTTGCCGATGTATTTCGCCTGTTGAGGAGGCATTTGGATACCTTAAGAGAGTCATAGTTACTCCTGTCAGTTGCTCCCCGTTTTAATACAGTCACATTTTCAAACTTCCTCTAGCCAGGTCTCCTGAAGCGATACGCCATTATCTGTCGACATAAAGACTGTCACAGTACTCCTGCCGGGAGCTTCTCGAGTTTGCCGATGTATTTCGCCTCTTGACGAGGCATTTGGCTACCTTAAGAGAGTCATAGTTACTCCTGTCAGTGACTCCCCGTTTTACAACAGCCACATCTACAAGCTTACTCTGGCCAGTTTACCAGAAGCGATACGCCAATATATGTCAACATAAAGACTTTCACAGCACTCCTGATGGGAGCTTCTCGAGTTTTCCGATGTATTTCTCCGGTTGACGAGCCATTTGGCTACCTTAAGAGAGTCATAGTTACTCCTGTCAGTTGCTCCCCGTTTTTCCACAGTCACATTTTCAAGCTTCCTCTAGCCAGTTCACCTGACGCGATAGGCCATTGTTTGTCAACCTAATGTCTTTCACAGTACTCCTGCCGGCAGCTTCTCGAGTTTGCCGATGTATTTCGCCTGTTGAGGAGGCATTTGGATACCTTAAGAGAGTCATAGTTACTCCTGTCAGTTGCTCCCCGTTTTACCACAGTCACAGTTTCAAACTTCCTCTAGCCAGGTCACCTGAAGCGATACGCCATTATCTGTCGACATAAAGACTGTCACAGTACTCCTGCCGGGAGCTTCTCGAGTTTGGCGATGTATTTCGCCTCTTGACGAGGCATTTGGCTACCTTAAGAGAGTCATGGTTACTCCTGTCAGTTGCTCCCCGTTTTACCACAGTCACAATTTCAAGCTTCCTCTAGCCAGTTCCCCTGAAGCGATACGCCATTATCTGTCAACCTATAGACTTTCACAGCACTCCTGACGAGAGCTTCTTGAGTTTGCCGATGTATTTCGCCTGTTGACCACGCATTTGGCTACCTTAAGAGAGTCATAGTTACTCCTGTCAGTTGCTCCCCGTTTTACCACAGTCACAATTTCAAGCTTCCTCTAGCCAGTTCCCCTGAAGCGATACGCCATTATCTGCCAACCTAAAGACTTTCACAGCACTCCTGACGGGAGCTTCTCGAGTTTGCCGAGGTATTTCTCCGGTTGACGAGGCATTTGGCTATATTAAGAGAGTCATAGTTACTCCTGTCAGTTGCTCCCCGTTATACCACAGTCACATTTTCAAGCTTCTTCTAGCCAGTACACCTAACGCGATACGCCATTGTCTGTCAACCTAATGTCTTTCACAGTACTCCTGCCGGGAGCTTCTCGAGTTTGCCGATGTATTTCGCCTGTTGAGGAGGCATTTGGATACCTTAAGAGAGTCATAGTTACTCCTGTCAGTTGCTCCCCGTTTTAATACAGTCACATTTTCAAACTTCCTCTAGCCAGGTCTCCTGAAGCGATACGCCATTATCTGTCGACATAAAGACTGTCACAGTACTCCTGCCGGGAGCTTCTCGAGTTTGCCGATGTATTTCGCCTCTTGACGAGGCATTTGGCTACCTTAAGAGAGTCATAGTTACTCCTGTCAGTGACTCCCCGTTTTACAACAGCCACATCTACAAGCTTACTCTGGCCAGTTTACCAGAGGCGATACGCCAATATATGTCAACATAAAGACTTTCACAGCACTCCTGATGGGAGCTTCTCGAGTTTTCCGATGTATTTCTCCGGTTGACGAGCCATTTGGCTACCTTAAGAGAGTCATAGTTACTCCTGTCAGTTGCTCCCCGTTTTTCCACAGTCACATTTTCAAGCTTCCTCTAGCCAGTTCACCTGACGCGATAGGCCATTGTTTGTCAACCTAATGTCTTTCACAGTACTCCTGCCGGCAGCTTCTCGAGTTTGCCGATGTATTTCGCCTGTTGAGGAGGCATTTGGATACCTTAAGAGAGTCATAGTTACTCCTGTCAGTTGCTCCCCGTTTTACCACAGTCACAGTTTCAAACTTCCTCTAGCCAGGTCACCTGAAGCGATACGCCATTATCTGTCGACATAAAGACTGTCACAGTACTCCTGCCGGGAGCTTCTCGAGTTTGGCGATGTATTTCGCCTCTTGACGAGGCATTTGGCTACCTTAAGAGAGTCATGGTTACTCCTGTCAGTTGCTCCCCGTTTTACCACAGTCACAATTTCAAGCTTCCTCTAGCCAGTTCCCCTGAAGCGATACGCCATTATCTGTCAACCTATAGACTTTCACAGCACTCCTGACGAGAGCTTCTTGAGTTTGCCGATGTATTTCGCCTGTTGACCACGCATTTGGCTACCTTAAGAGAGTCATAGTTACTCCTGTCAGTTGCTCCCCGTTTTACCACAGTCACAATTTCAAGCTTCCTCTAGCCAGTTCCCCTGAAGCGATACGCCATTATCTGCCAACCTAAAGACTTTCACAGCACTCCTGACGGGAGCTTCTCGAGTTTGCCGAGGTATTTCTCCGGTTGACGAGGCATTTGGCTATATTAAGAGAGTCATAGTTACTCCTGTCAGTTGCTCCCCGTTATACCACAGTCACATTTTCAAGCTTCTTCTAGCCAGTACACCTAACGCGATACGCCATTGTCTGTCAACCTAATGTCTTTCACAGTACTCCTGCCGGGAGCTTCTCGAGTTTGCCGATGTATTTCGCCTGTTGAGGAGGCATTTGGATACCTTAAGAGAGTCATAGTTACTCCTGTCAGTTGCTCCCCGTTTTAATACAGTCACATTTTCAAACTTCCTCTAGCCAGGTCTCCTGAAGCGATACGCCATTATCTGTCGACATAAAGACTGTCACAGTACTCCTGCCGGGAGCTTCTCGAGTTTGCCGATGTATTTCGCCTCTTGACGAGGCATTTGGCTACCTTAAGAGAGTCATAGTTACTCCTGTCAGTGACTCCCCGTTTTACAACAGCCACATCTACAAGCTTACTCTGGCCAGTTTACCAGAAGCGATACGCCAATATATGTCAACATAAAGACTTTCACAGCACTCCTGATGGGAGCTTCTCGAGTTTTCCGATGTATTTCTCCGGTTGACGAGCCATTTGGCTACCTTAAGAGAGTCATAGTTACTCCTGTCAGTTGCTCCCCGTTTTTCCACAGTCACATTTTCAAGCTTCCTCTAGCCAGTTCACCTGACGCGATAGGCCATTGTTTGTCAACCTAATGTCTTTCACAGTACTCCTGCCGGCAGCTTCTCGAGTTTGCCGATGTATTTCGCCTGTTGAGGAGGCATTTGGATACCTTAAGAGAGTCATAGTTACTCCTGTCAGTTGCTCCCCGTTTTACCACAGTCACAGTTTCAAACTTCCTCTAGCCAGGTCACCTGAAGCGATACGCCATTATCTGTCGACATAAAGACTGTCACAGTACTCCTGCCGGGAGCTTCTCGAGTTTGGCGATGTATTTCGCCTCTTGACGAGGCATTTGGCTACCTTAAGAGAGTCATAGTTACTCCTGTCAGTTGCTCCCCGTTATACCACAGTCACATTTTCAAGCTTCCTCTAGCCAGTTCACCTAACGCGATACGCCATTGTCTGTCAACCTAATGTCTTCCACAGTACTCCTGCCGGGAGCTTCTCGAGTTTGCCGATGTATTTCGCCTGTTGAGGAGGCATTTGGCTATATTAAGAGAGTCATAGTTACTCCTGTCAGTTGCTCCCCGTTATACCACAGTCACATTTTCAAGCTTCTTCTAGCCAGTACACCTAACGCGATACGCCATTGTCTGTCAACCTAATGTCTTTCACAGTACTCCTGCCGGGAGCTTCTCGAGTTTGCCGATGTATTTCGCCTGTTGAGGAGGCATTTGGATACCTTAAGAGAGTCATAGTTACTCCTGTCAGTTGCTCCCCGTTTTAATACAGTCACATTTTCAAACTTCCTCTAGCCAGGTCTCCTGAAGCGATACGCCATTATCTGTCGACATAAAGACTGTCACAGTACTCCTGCCGGGAGCTTCTCGAGTTTGCCGATGTATTTCGCCTCTTGACGAGGCATTTGGCTACCTTAAGAGAGTCATAGTTACTCCTGTCAGTGACTCCCCGTTTTACAACAGCCACATCTACAAGCTTACTCTGGCCAGTTTACCAGAGGCGATACGCCAATATATGTCAACATAAAGACTTTCACAGCACTCCTGATGGGAGCTTCTCGAGTTTTCCGATGTATTTCTCCGGTTGACGAGCCATTTGGCTACCTTAAGAGAGTCATAGTTACTCCTGTCAGTTGCTCCCCGTTTTTCCACAGTCACATTTTCAAGCTTCCTCTAGCCAGTTCACCTGACGCGATAGGCCATTGTTTGTCAACCTAATGTCTTTCACAGTACTCCTGCCGGCAGCTTCTCGAGTTTGCCGATGTATTTCGCCTGTTGAGGAGGCATTTGGATACCTTAAGAGAGTCATAGTTACTCCTGTCAGTTGCTCCCCGTTTTACCACAGTCACAGTTTCAAACTTCCTCTAGCCAGGTCACCTGAAGCGATACGCCATTATCTGTCGACATAAAGACTGTCACAGTACTCCTGCCGGGAGCTTCTCGAGTTTGGCGATGTATTTCGCCTCTTGACGAGGCATTTGGCTACCTTAAGAGAGTCATGGTTACTCCTGTCAGTTGCTCCCCGTTTTACCACAGTCACAATTTCAAGCTTCCTCTAGCCAGTTCCCCTGAAGCGATACGCCATTATCTGTCAACCTATAGACTTTCACAGCACTCCTGACGAGAGCTTCTTGAGTTTGCCGATGTATTTCGCCTGTTGACCACGCATTTGGCTACCTTAAGAGAGTCATAGTTACTCCTGTCAGTTGCTCCCCGTTTTACCACAGTCACAATTTCAAGCTTCCTCTAGCCAGTTCCCCTGAAGCGATACGCCATTATCTGCCAACCTAAAGACTTTCACAGCACTCCTGACGGGAGCTTCTCGAGTTTGCCGAGGTATTTCTCCGGTTGACGAGGCATTTGGCTATATTAAGAGAGTCATAGTTACTCCTGTCAGTTGCTCCCCGTTATACCACAGTCACATTTTCAAGCTTCTTCTAGCCAGTACACCTAACGCGATACGCCATTGTCTGTCAACCTAATGTCTTTCACAGTACTCCTGCCGGGAGCTTCTCGAGTTTGCCGATGTATTTCGCCTGTTGAGGAGGCATTTGGATACCTTAAGAGAGTCATAGTTACTCCTGTCAGTTGCTCCCCGTTTTAATACAGTCACATTTTCAAACTTCCTCTAGCCAGGTCTCCTGAAGCGATACGCCATTATCTGTCGACATAAAGACTGTCACAGTACTCCTGCCGGGAGCTTCTCGAGTTTGCCGATGTATTTCGCCTCTTGACGAGGCATTTGGCTACCTTAAGAGAGTCATAGTTACTCCTGTCAGTGACTCCCCGTTTTACAACAGCCACATCTACAAGCTTACTCTGGCCAGTTTACCAGAAGCGATACGCCAATATATGTCAACATAAAGACTTTCACAGCACTCCTGATGGGAGCTTCTCGAGTTTTCCGATGTATTTCTCCGGTTGACGAGCCATTTGGCTACCTTAAGAGAGTCATAGTTACTCCTGTCAGTTGCTCCCCGTTTTTCCACAGTCACATTTTCAAGCTTCCTCTAGCCAGTTCACCTGACGCGATAGGCCATTGTTTGTCAACCTAATGTCTTTCACAGTACTCCTGCCGGCAGCTTCTCGAGTTTGCCGATGTATTTCGCCTGTTGAGGAGGCATTTGGATACCTTAAGAGAGTCATAGTTACTCCTGTCAGTTGCTCCCCGTTTTACCACAGTCACAGTTTCAAACTTCCTCTAGCCAGGTCACCTGAAGCGATACGCCATTATCTGTCGACATAAAGACTGTCACAGTACTCCTGCCGGGAGCTTCTCGAGTTTGGCGATGTATTTCGCCTCTTGACGAGGCATTTGGCTACCTTAAGAGAGTCATAGTTACTCCTGTCAGTTGCTCCCCGTTATACCACAGTCACATTTTCAAGCTTCCTCTAGCCAGTTCACCTAACGCGATACGCCATTGTCTGTCAACCTAATGTCTTCCACAGTACTCCTGCCGGGAGCTTCTCGAGTTTGCCGATGTATTTCGCCTGTTGAGGAGGCATTTGGATACCTTATGAGAGTCATAGTTACTCCTGTCAGTTGCTCCCCGTTATACCACAGTCACATTTTCAAGCTTCCTCTAGCCAGTTCCCCTGAAGCGATACGCCATTATCTGCCAACCTATAGACTTTCACAGCACTCCTGATGGGAGCTTCTCGAGTTTGCCGAGGTATTTCTCCGGTTGACGAGGCATTTGGCTACCTTAAGAGAGTCATAGTTACTCCTGTCAGTTGCTCCCCGTTATACCACAGTCACATTTTCAAGCTTCCTCTAGCCAGTTCACCTAACGCGATACGCCATTGTCTGTCAACCTAATGTCTTCCACAGTACTCCTGCCGGGAGCTTCTCGAGTTTGCCGATGTATTTCGCCTGTTGAGGAGGCATTTGGATACCTTATGAGAGTCATAGTTACTCCTGTCAGTTGCTCCCCGTTATACCACAGTCACATTTTCAAGCTTCCTCTAGCCAGTTCCCCTGAAGCGATACGCCATTATCTGCCAACCTATAGACTTTCACAGCACTCCTGATGGGAGCTTCTCGAGTTTGCCGAGGTATTTCTCCGGTTGACGAGGCATTTGGCTACCTTAAGAGAGTCATAGTTACTCCTGTCAGTTGCTCCCCGTTATACCACAGTCACATTTTCAAGCTTCCTCTAGCCAGTTCACCTAACGCGATACGCCATTGTCTGTCAACCTAATGTCTTCCACAGTACTCCTGCCGGGAGCTTCTCGAGTTTGCCGATGTATTTCGCCTGTTGAGGAGGCATTTGGATACCTTATGAGAGTCATAGTTACTCCTGTCAGTTGCTCCCCGTTTTAATACAGTCACATTTTCAAACTTCCTCTAGCCAGGTCACCTGAAGCGATACGCCATTATCTGTCGACATAAAGACTGTCACAGTACTCCTGCCGGGAGCTTCTCGAGTTTGCCGATGTATTTCGCCTCTTGACGAGGCATTTGGCTACCTTAAGAGAGTCATAGTTACTCCTGTCAGTGACTCCCCGTTTTACAACAGCCACATCTACAAGCTTACTCTGGCCAGTTTACCAGAGGCGATACGCCCATATCTGTCAACATAAAGACTTTCACAGCACTCCTGATGGGAGCTTCTCGAGTTTTCCGATGTATTTCGCCTCCTGACGAGGCATTTGGCTACCTTAAGAGAGTCATAGTTACTCCTGTCAGTTGCTCCCCGTTTTACCACAGTCACAATTTCAAGCTTCCTCTAGCCAGTTCCCCTGAAGCGATACCCCATTATCTGCCAACCTAAAGACTTTCACAGCACTCCTGACGGGAGCTTCTCGAGTTTGCCGAGGTATTTCTCCGGTTGACGAGGCATTTGGCTATATTAAGAGAGTCATAGTTACTCCTGTCAGTTGCTCCCCGTTATACCTCAGTCACATTTTCAAGCTTCTTCTAGCCAGTTCACCTAACGCGATACGCCATTGTCTGTAAACCTAATGTCTTTCACAGTACTCCTGCCGGGAGCTTCTCGAGTTTGCCGATGTATTTCGCCTGTTGAGGAGGCATTTGGATACCTTAAGAGAGTCATAGTTACTCCTGTCAGTTGCTCCCCGTTTTAATACAGTCACATTTTCAAACTTCCTCTAGCCAGGTCTCCTGAAGCGATACGCCATTATCTGTCGACATAAAGACCGTCACAGTACTCCTGCCGGGAGCTTCTCGAGTTTGCCGATGTATTTCGCCTCTTGACGAGGCATTTGACTACCTTAAGAGAGTCATAGTTACTCCTGTCAGTGACTCCCCGTTTTACAACAGCCACATCTACAAGCTTACTCTGGCCAGTTTACCAGAGGCGATACGCCAATATATGTCAACATAAAGACTTTCACAGCACTCCTGATGGGAGCTTCTCGAGTTTTCCGATGTATTTCTCCGGTTGACGAGCCATTTGGCTACCTTAAGAAAGTCATAGTTACTCCTGTCAGTTGCTCCCCGTTTTTCCACAGTCACATTTTCAAGCTTCCTCTAGCCAGTTCACCTGACGCGATAGGCCATTGTTTGTCAACCTAATGTCTTTCACAGTACTCCTGCCGGCAGCTTCTCGAGTTTGCCGATGTATTTCGCCTGTTGAGGAGGCATTTGGATACCTTAAGAGAGTCATAGTTACTCCTGTCAGTTGCTCCCCGTTTTACCACAGTCACAGTTTCAAACTTCCTCTAGCCAGGTCACCTGAAGCGATACGCCATTATCTGTCGACATAAAGACTGTCACAATACTCCTGCGGGGAGCTTCTCGAGTTTGGCGATGTATTTCGCCTCTTGACGAGGCATTTGGCTACCTTAAGAGAGTCATAGTTACTCCTGTCAGTTGCTCCCCGTTTTACCACAGTCACAATTTCAAGCTTCCTCTAGCCAGTTCCCCTGAAGCGATACGCCATTATCTGCCAACCTAAAGACTTTCACAGCACTCCTGATGGGAGCTTCTCGAGTTTGCCGAGGTATTTCTCCGGTTGACGAGGCATTTGGCTACCTTAAGAGAGTCATAGTTACTCCTGTCAGTTGCTCCCCGTTATACCACAGTCACATTTTCAAGCTTCCTCTAGCCAGTTCACCTAACGCGATACGCCATTGTCTGTCAACCTAATGTCTTCCACAGTACTCCTGCCGGGAGCTTCTCGAGTTTGCCGATGTACGAGGGTTATTCCAAAAGTAAGGTCCGATCGGTCTCGAAATGGAAACGACTATGAAAATCGGATAAAGCTTTGCACAGATGTGTTGGGTAGTGTCTCTAGTATAACCCCAGTTAGCACCACGTCGCTATTCTCATTTCTGAGCTCGCAGTGAGTGCGTAAAGATGTCTAGAAAATAGTGTCTGCCGCCAAGTACGAGGGCCTGGTGAGAAATTTCGCCTGAAGCTATGCAGCCAACATTACATAACTGTCGTGCTGTTTCGTCTTCACGACAATTCTCAGCCGCATTCTGCAGGGGCAATGAAGATGCTCCTGCATCGTTTTCAAATGGAAATGTTAGATTACCCACAATACAGTCCGCAATTGTCTCCCCCTGAGTTTCATCTCTGGTCACATGAACCGCTGTCTTTGAAGACAACATTTTGACACAGACAACGAGGTGTAGGCCAGCGTGGAGAATTGGCGGAAAGCACTGGCGGCTGCCTTCTATGATGAGGCTATTGAAAAGTTGGTACAACGCTATGACAAAAGTCTAAGTCAGAACGGCGACTACGTAGAGAAGTAGCTGAAAGGTGTAGCTAATTGTTACAAGTAAAACATTTCTGATGTTCACTGTGGTTTCAATTTGGCAATCAATCGGACCTTACTTTTGGAATAACCCTCGTATTTCGCCTGTTGAGGAGGCATTTGGATACCTTAAGAGAGTCATAGTTACTCCTGTCAGTTGCTCCCCGTTTTAATACAGTCACATTTTCAAACTTCCTCTAGCCAGGTCACCTGAAGCGATACGCCATTATCTGTCGACATAAAGACTGTCACAGTACTCCTGCCGGGAGCTTCTCGAGTTTGCCGATGTATTTCGCCTCTTGACGAGGCATTTGGCTACCTTAAGAGAGTCATAGTTACTCCTGTCAGTGACTCCCCGTTTTACAACAGCCACATCTACAAGCTTACTCTGGCCAGTTTACCAGAGGCGATACGCCCATATCTGTCAACATAAAGACTTTCACAGCACTCCTGATGGGAGCTTCTCGAGTTTTCCGATGTATTTCGCCTCCTGACGAGGCATTTGGCTACCTTAAGAGAGTCATAGTTACTCCTGTCAGTTGCTCCCCGTTTTACCACAGTCACAATTTCAAGCTTCCTCTAGCCAGTTCCCCTGAAGCGATACGCCATTATCTGCCAACCTAAAGACTTTCACAGCACTCCTGACGGGAGCTTCTCGAGTTTGCCGAGGTATTTCTCCGGTTGACGAGGCATTTGGCTATATTAAGAGAGTCATAGTTACTCCTGTCAGTTGCTCCCCGTTATACCACAGTCACATTTTCAAGCTTCTTCTAGCCAGTTCACCTGACGCGATACGCCATTGTCTGTCAACCTAATGTCTTTCACAGTACTCCTGCCGGGAGCTTCTCGAGTTTGCCGATGTATTTCGCCTGTTGAGGAGGCATTTGGATACCTTAAGAGAGTCATAGTTACTCCTGTCAGTTGCTCCCCGTTTTAATACAGTCACATTTTCTAACTTCCTCTAGCCAGGTCTCCTGAAGCGATACGCCATTATCTATCGACATAAAGACTGTCACAGTACTCCTGCCGGGAGCTTCTCGAGTTTGGCGATGTATTTCGCCTCTTGACGAGGCATTTGGCTACCTTAAGAGAGTCATAGTTACTCCTGTCAGTTGCTCCCCGTTATACCACAGTCACATTTTCAAGCTTCCTCTAGCCAGTTCACCTGACGCGATAGGCCATTGTTTGTCAACCTAATGTCTTTCACAGTACTCCTGCCGGCAGCTTCTCGAGTTTGCCGATGTATTTCGCCTGTTGAGGAGGCATTTGGATACCTTAAGAGAGTCATAGTTACTCCTGTCAGTTGCTCCCCGTTTTACCACAGTCACAGTTTCAAACTTCCTCTAGCCAGGTCACCTGAAGCGATACGCCATTATCTGTCGACATAAAGACTGTCACAGTACTCCTGCCGGGAGCTTCTCGAGTTTGGCGATGTATTTCGCCTCTTGACGAGGCATTTGGCTACCTTAAGAGAGTCATAGTTACTCCTGTCAGTTGCTCCCCGTTATACCACAGTCACATTTTCAAGCTTCCTCTAGCCAGTTCACCTAACGCGATACGCCATTGTCTGTCAACCTAATGTCTTCCACAGTACTCCTGCCGGGAGCTTCTCGAGTTTGCCGATGTATTTCGCCTGTTGAGGAGGCATTTGGATACCTTATGAGAGTCATAGTTACTCCTGTCAGTTGCTCCCCGTTATACCACAGTCACATTTTCAAGCTTCCTCTAGCCAGTTCCCCTGAAGCGATACGCCATTATCTGCCAACCTATAGACTTTCACAGCACTCCTGATGGGAGCTTCTCGAGTTTGCCGAGGTATTTCTCCGGTTGACGAGGCATTTGGCTACCTTAAGAGAGTCATAGTTACTCCTGTCAGTTGCTCCCCGTTATACCACAGTCACATTTTCAAGCTTCCTCTAGCCAGTTCACCTAACGCGATACGCCATTGTCTGTCAACCTAATGTCTTCCACAGTACTCCTGCCGGGAGCTTCTCGAGTTTGCCGATGTATTTCGCCTGTTGAGGAGGCATTTGGATACCTTATGAGAGTCATAGTTACTCCTGTCAGTTGCTCCCCGTTATACCACAGTCACATTTTCAAGCTTCCTCTAGCCAGTTCCCCTGAAGCGATACGCCATTATCTGCCAACCTATAGACTTTCACAGCACTCCTGATGGGAGCTTCTCGAGTTTGCCGAGGTATTTCTCCGGTTGACGAGGCATTTGGCTACCTTAAGAGAGTCATAGTTACTCCTGTCAGTTGCTCCCCGTTATACCACAGTCACATTTTCAAGCTTCCTCTAGCCAGTTCACCTAACGCGATACGCCATTGTCTGTCAACCTAATGTCTTCCACAGTACTCCTGCCGGGAGCTTCTCGAGTTTGCCGATGTATTTCGCCTGTTGAGGAGGCATTTGGATACCTTATGAGAGTCATAGTTACTCCTGTCAGTTGCTCCCCGTTTTAATACAGTCACATTTTCAAACTTCCTCTAGCCAGGTCACCTGAAGCGATACGCCATTATCTGTCGACATAAAGACTGTCACAGTACTCCTGCCGGGAGCTTCTCGAGTATGCCGATGTATTTCGCCTCTTGACGAGGCATTTGGCTACCTTAAGAGAGTCATAGTTACTCCTGTCAGTGACTCCCCGTTTTACAACAGCCACATCTACAAGCTTACTCTGGCCAGTTTACCAGAGGCGATACGCCCATATCTGTCAACATAAAGACTTTCACAGCACTCCTGATGGGAGCTTCTCGAGTTTTCCGATGTATTTCGCCTCCTGACGAGGCATTTGGCTACCTTAAGAGAGTCATAGTTACTCCTGTCAGTTGCTCCCCGTTTTACCACAGTCACAATTTCAAGCTTCCTCTAGCCAGTTCCCCTGAAGCGATACCCCATTATCTGCCAACCTAAAGACTTTCACAGCACTCCTGACGGGAGCTTCTCGAGTTTGCCGAGGTATTTCTCCGGTTGACGAGGCATTTGGCTATATTAAGAGAGTCATAGTTACTCCTGTCAGTTGCTCCCCGTTATACCTCAGTCACATTTTCAAGCTTCTTCTAGCCAGTTCACCTAACGCGATACGCCATTGTCTGTAAACCTAATGTCTTTCACAGTACTCCTGCCGGGAGCTTCTCGAGTTTGCCGATGTATTTCGCCTGTTGAGGAGGCATTTGGATACCTTAAGAGAGTCATAGTTACTCCTGTCAGTTGCTCCCCGTTTTAATACAGTCACATTTTCAAACTTCCTCTAGCCAGGTCTCCTGAAGCGATACGCCATTATCTGTCGACATAAAGACTGTCACAGTACTCCTGCCGGGAGCTTCTCGAGTTTGCCGATGTATTTCGCCTCTTGACGAGGCATTTGACTACCTTAAGAGAGTCATAGTTACTCCTGTCAGTGACTCCCCGTTTTACAACAGCCACATCTACAAGCTTACTCTGGCCAGTTTACCAGAGGCGATACGCCAATATATGTCAACATAAAGACTTTCACAGCACTCCTGATGGGAGCTTCTCGAGTTTTCCGATGTATTTCTCCGGTTGACGAGCCATTTGGCTACCTTAAGAGAGTCATAGTTACTCCTGTCAGTTGCTCCCCGTTTTTCCACAGTCACATTTTCAAGCTTCCTCTAGCCAGTTCACCTGACGCGATAGGCCATTGTTTGTCAACCTAATGTCTTTCACAGTACTCCTGCCGGCAGCTTCTCGAGTTTGCCGATGTATTTCGCCTGTTGAGGAGGCATTTGGATACCTTAAGAGAGTCATAGTTACTCCTGTCAGTTGCTCCCCGTTTTACCACAGTCACAGTTTCAAACTTCCTCTAGCCAGGTCACCTGAAGCGATACGCCATTATCTGTCGACATAAAGACTGTCACAATACTCCTGCGGGGAGCTTCTCGAGTTTGGCGATGTATTTCGCCTCTTGACGAGGCATTTGGCTACCTTAAGAGAGTCATAGTTACTCCTGTCAGTTGCTCCCCGTTTTACCACAGTCACAATTTCAAGCTTCCTCTAGCCAGTTCCCCTGAAGCGATACGCCATTATCTGCCAACCTAAAGACTTTCACAGCACTCCTGATGGGAGCTTCTCGAGTTTGCCGAGGTATTTCTCCGGTTGACGAGGCATTTGGCTACCTTAAGAGAGTCATAGTTACTCCTGTCAGTTGCTCCCCGTTATACCACAGTCACATTTTCAAGCTTCCTCTAGCCAGTTCACCTAACGCGATACGCCATTGTCTGTCAACCTAATGTCTTCCACAGTACTCCTGCCGGGAGCTTCTCGAGTTTGCCGATGTACGAGGGTTATTCCAAAAGTAAGGTCCGATCGGTCTCGAAATGGAAACGACTATGAAAATCGGATAAAGCTTTGCACAGATGTGTTGGGTAGTGTCTCTAGTATAACCCCAGTTAGCACCACGTCGCTATTCTCATTTCTGAGCTCGCAGTGAGTGCGTAAAGATGTCTAGAAAATAGTGTCTGCCGCCAAGTACGAGGGCCTGGTGAGAAATTTCGCCTGAAGCTATGCAGCCAACATTACATAACTGTCGTGCTGTTTCGTCTTCACGACAATTCTCAGCCGCATTCTGCAGGGGCAATGAAGATGCTCCTGCATCGTTTTCAAATGGAAATGTTAGATTACCCACAATACAGTCCGCAATTGTCTCCCCCTGAGTTTCATCTCTGGTCACATGAACCGCTGTCTTTGAAGACAACATTTTGACACAGACAACGAGGTGTAGGCCAGCGTGGAGAATTGGCGGAAAGCACTGGCGGCTGCCTTCTATGATGAGGCTATTGAAAAGTTGGTACAACGCTATGACAAAAGTCTAAGTCAGAACGGCGACTACGTAGAGAAGTAGCTGAAAGGTGTAGCTAATTGTTACAAGTAAAACATTTCTGATGTTCACTGTGGTTTCAATTTGGCAATCAATCGGACCTTACTTTTGGAATAACCCTCGTATTTCGCCTGTTGAGGAGGCATTTGGATACCTTAAGAGAGTCATAGTTACTCCTGTCAGTTGCTCCCCGTTTTAATACAGTCACATTTTCAAACTTCCTCTAGCCAGGTCACCTGAAGCGATACGCCATTATCTGTCGACATAAAGACTGTCACAGTACTCCTGCCGGGAGCTTCTCGAGTTTGCCGATGTATTTCGCCTCTTGACGAGGCATTTGGCTACCTTAAGAGAGTCATAGTTACTCCTGTCAGTGACTCCCCGTTTTACAACAGCCACATCTACAAGCTTACTCTGGCCAGTTTACCAGAGGCGATACGCCCATATCTGTCAACATAAAGACTTTCACAGCACTCCTGATGGGAGCTTCTCGAGTTTTCCGATGTATTTCGCCTCCTGACGAGGCATTTGGCTACCTTAAGAGAGTCATAGTTACTCCTGTCAGTTGCTCCCCGTTTTACCACAGTCACAATTTCAAGCTTCCTCTAGCCAGTTCCCCTGAAGCGATACGCCATTATCTGCCAACCTAAAGACTTTCACAGCACTCCTGACGGGAGCTTCTCGAGTTTGCCGAGGTATTTCTCCGGTTGACGAGGCATTTGGCTATATTAAGAGAGTCATAGTTACTCCTGTCAGTTGCTCCCCGTTATACCACAGTCACATTTTCAAGCTTCTTCTAGCCAGTTCACCTGACGCGATACGCCATTGTCTGTCAACCTAATGTCTTTCACAGTACTCCTGCCGGGAGCTTCTCGAGTTTGCCGATGTATTTCGCCTGTTGAGGAGGCATTTGGATACCTTAAGAGAGTCATAGTTACTCCTGTCAGTTGCTCCCCGTTTTAATACAGTCACATTTTCTAACTTCCTCTAGCCAGGTCTCCTGAAGCGATACGCCATTATCTATCGACATAAAGACTGTCACAGTACTCCTGCCGGGAGCTTCTCGAGTTTGCCGATGTATTTCGCCTCTTGACGAGGCATTTGGCTACCTTAAGAGAGTCATAGTTACTCCTGTCAGTGACTCCCCGTTTTACAACAGCCACATCTACAAGCTTACTCTGGCCAGTTTACCAGAGGCGATACGCCAATATATGTCAACATAAAGACTTTCACAGCACTCCTGATGGGAGCTTCTCGAGTTTTCCGATGTATTTCTCCGGTTGACGAGCCATTTGGCTACCTTAAGAGAGTCATAGTTACTCCTGTCAGTTGCTCCCCGTTTTTCCACAGTCACATTTTCAAGCTTCCTCTAGCCAGTTCACCTGACGCGATAGGCCATTGTTTGTCAACCTAATGTCTTTCACAGTACTCCTGCCGGCAGCTTCTCGAGTTTGCCGATGTATTTCGCCTGTTGAGGAGGCATTTGGATACCTTAAGAGAGTCATAGTTACTCCTGTCAGTTGCTCCCCGTTTTACCACAGTCACAGTTTCAAACTTCCTCTAGCCAGGTCACCTGAAGCGATACGCCATTATCTGTCGACATAAAGACTGTCACAGTACTCCTGCCGGGAGCTTCTCGAGTTTGGCGATGTATTTCGCCTCTTGACGAGGCATTTGGCTACCTTAAGAGAGTCATGGTTACTCCTGTCAGTTGCTCCCCGTTTTACCACAGTCACAATTTCAAGCTTCCTCTAGCCAGTTCCCCTGAAGCGATACGCCATTATCTGTCAACCTATAGACTTTCACAGCACTCCTGACGAGAGCTTCTTGAGTTTGCCGATGTATTTCGCCTGTTGACCACGCATTTGGCTACCTTAAGAGAGTCATAGTTACTCCTGTCAGTTGCTCCCCGTTTTACCACAGTCACAATTTCAAGCTTCCTCTAGCCAGTTCCCCTGAAGCGATACGCCATTATCTGCCAACCTAAAGACTTTCACAGCACTCCTGACGGGAGCTTCTCGAGTTTGCCGAGGTATTTCTCCGGTTGACGAGGCATTTGGCTATATTAAGAGAGTCATAGTTACTCCTGTCAGTTGCTCCCCGTTATACCACAGTCACATTTTCAAGCTTCTTCTAGCCAGTACACCTAACGCGATACGCCATTGTCTGTTAACCTAATGTCTTTCACAGTACTCCTGCCGGGAGCTTCTCGAGTTTGCCGATGTATTTCGCCTGTTGAGGAGGCATTTGGATACCTTAAGAGAGTCATAGTTACTCCTGTCAGTTGCTCCCCGTTTTAATACAGTCACATTTTCAAACTTCCTCTAGCCAGGTCTCCTGAAGCGATACGCCATTATCTGTCGACATAAAGACTGTCACAGTACTCCTGCCGGGAGCTTCTCGAGTTTGCCGATGTATTTCGCCTCTTGACGAGGCATTTGGCTACCTTAAGAGAGTCATAGTTACTCCTGTCAGTGACTCCCCGTTTTACAACAGCCACATCTACAAGCTTACTCTGGCCAGTTTACCAGAAGCGATACGCCAATATATGTCAACATAAAGACTTTCACAGCACTCCTGATGGGAGCTTCTCGAGTTTTCCGATGTATTTCTCCGGTTGACGAGCCATTTGGCTACCTTAAGAGAGTCATAGTTACTCCTGTCAGTTGCTCCCCGTTTTTCCACAGTCACATTTTCAAGCTTCCTCTAGCCAGTTCACCTGACGCGATAGGCCATTGTTTGTCAACCTAATGTCTTTCACAGTACTCCTGCCGGCAGCTTCTCGAGTTTGCCGATGTATTTCGCCTGTTGAGGAGGCATTTGGATACCTTAAGAGAGTCATAGTTACTCCTGTCAGTTGCTCCCCGTTTTACCACAGTCACAGTTTCAAACTTCCTCTAGCCAGGTCACCTGAAGCGATACGCCATTATCTGTCGACATAAAGACTGTCACAATACTCCTGCGGGGAGCTTCTCGAGTTTGGCGATGTATTTCGCCTCTTGACGAGGCATTTGGCTACCTTAAGAGAGTCATAGTTACTCCTGTCAGTTGCTCCCCGTTTTACCACAGTCACAATTTCAAGCTTCCTCTAGCCAGTTCCCCTGAAGCGATACGCCATTATCTGCCAACCTAAAGACTTTCACAGCACTCCTGATGGGAGCTTCTCGAGTTTGCCGAGGTATTTCTCCGGTTGACGAGGCATTTGGCTACCTTAAGAGAGTCATAGTTACTCCTGTCAGTTGCTCCCCGTTATACCACAGTCACATTTTCAAGCTTCCTCTAGCCAGTTCACCTAACGCGATACGCCATTGTCTGTCAACCTAATGTCTTCCACAGTACTCCTGCCGGGAGCTTCTCGAGTTTGCCGATGTACGAGGGTTATTCCAAAAGTAAGGTCCGATCGGTCTCGAAATGGAAACGACTATGAAAATCGGATAAAGCTTTGCACAGATGTGTTGGGTAGTGTCTCTAGTATAACCCCAGTTAGCACCACGTCGCTATTCTCATTTCTGAGCTCGCAGTGAGTGCGTAAAGATGTCTAGAAAATAGTGTCTGCCGCCAAGTACGAGGGCCTGGTGAGAAATTTCGCCTGAAGCTATGCAGCCAACATTACATAACTGTCGTGCTGTTTCGTCTTCACGACAATTCTCAGCCGCATTCTGCAGGGGCAATGAAGATGCTCCTGCATCGTTTTCAAATGGAAATGTTAGATTACCCACAATACAGTCCGCAATTGTCTCCCCCTGAGTTTCATCTCTGGTCACATGAACCGCTGTCTTTGAAGACAACATTTTGACACAGACAACGAGGTGTAGGCCAGCGTGGAGAATTGGCGGAAAGCACTGGCGGCTGCCTTCTATGATGAGGCTATTGAAAAGTTGGTACAACGCTATGACAAAAGTCTAAGTCAGAACGGCGACTACGTAGAGAAGTAGCTGAAAGGTGTAGCTAATTGTTACAAGTAAAACATTTCTGATGTTCACTGTGGTTTCAATTTGGCAATCAATCGGACCTTACTTTTGGAATAACCCTCGTATTTCGCCTGTTGAGGAGGCATTTGGATACCTTAAGAGAGTCATAGTTACTCCTGTCAGTTGCTCCCCGTTTTAATACAGTCACATTTTCAAACTTCCTCTAGCCAGGTCACCTGAAGCGATACGCCATTATCTGTCGACATAAAGACTGTCACAGTACTCCTGCCGGGAGCTTCTCGAGTTTGCCGATGTATTTCGCCTCTTGACGAGGCATTTGGCTATTCACTAGCCGTCTTTATTCAAATGAATGAATAACACATATATATGCATGTACAAGAATGTGGCAGGTGTTTTACGCCATGTCCACCACCGAGGTGGGGACTTACAGGGCGAGCCATAAGAAATGTTTAAAACTACAATACATAACATATACATATGCGGGAAAAGACAAGAACAACATAAATTACATACACAAAGAAGAAAGAACAAAGACGGTTGATTCCTCCTGTGGATAGGCCCCAGGAGTCAAGGCGAAGAAAATAACCAGCATCCTATCCGACGCCGGCTCGCTCCATCTGTCTAGGCGACGTCATATATTCGAAAATGCGATAGCTCGTGCAGCAGCTTTGCAGTGTTCTGGTGCTAAGCACCGCCAGTTCTCGGGGTCTAAAACCAAGTGCGGAGAGATCTCCGGCCGACGCTGGAGACCATACACCCCTCCAATTCAACGTCGCGGTGGACACTGTAACCTCCTCAACGTCTCGGTGCAGGTTGGAGATGGCACGCCTGATGGACGGCGTGTTGTAGTAGGCCGCTTTCTCGGAGTGACACCAGTCGAGCCGGAGATGGTCTCCGACTACCTGGGCGTCGATGACGCGGGCGATGCCGTCTTTAACCGCCACCACGTCAGGCTTGCGGATTCCCTCAGGTGTGCGGAGGTGGGGCTCCACAGAAACATTGAAGCCCCTCTGCGCGAGTCCACGGGCGACATAGCGCACGATCGCGTCATGCCGCTTAACCCGGGACCCGTGCGTCCTGAAGCAAGCCTGTAACACGTGGTTGGCGGTCTCTACGGCCTGGCAGCCCGCGCGGCATCTGGTGTCCGCCTCCCGCCCGCGACTGCGCCGTGCCTTCGTGGGGAAGGCGTTGATGCGGGCGCGGAGAGCGTCGATGAAGTTACGCCCAGATAGCAGGCGACTGGTGTCAGCGACCCACTGGTGTTGCCCCTTGACGGCGGCGGAAGATGACAGCGCCGCACCGTCAAAGGCAACGTGCAGGCGCGCGGCCCACATCTCTCCAACCTGCGTCGACGATTTGAGGAGGTGGCCCTCCCACATAAGATGCCGCTCCAGCACCTCAATCTCACGCTGCACCTCGTCCCGGCCTGCACCGTCGGGGGCTGGTCCAATCCTCTTCAGCGCCAGGAGACGGGACCGGCGGAGTGTTGGCCCCATCCATCGGCATGATGGGATGCCGAGGCCTCCCTGGGCTACAGGAGCATGGAAGTAGCCCAGGGGAGTGTCCGCCGGAAGGCGGAACCATCTCCTGACGGCGGCCCGGATGGTCACGTCTGCCGCTTTCAACGCACCCACTCGGGTGCGGCTGAGGGCCAGCCCGTGGTACAGGCCTGGGAGAAGTACGTTGGTGAGGGCGTAGAGGCGCTGTTGCGGCTTAAGCGGAGCTCGGGAGATGACGTCCAGCTGCTCCACCAGGTGGCGTCGTGGGTTGAACACGCAGCGACCCGCGGTGGAGAATTGCAGTCCCAGATACCGGAAGGTTTCACCCACACGTAGGGCGGGCATGGTGGCGTTGCCCGCTTTGAAGGTAACGTCGGCGTCGACCTTCACCTTCTTGTCACGCCCAGACGCGACTAAAGCGAGGGTGAAACACTTCCGGGCGTTGATCTGCAGCCCCAGATGGCCGAGGGCTGCGATGGCTGCGTCGGTGAGGGACTGCAATCCCCTCGCGGTCGATGCAAAAAGCAGGACGTCATCTGCGAAGGCCGCAGCGTTGACTCTGCGGCCGAGGATCCGAGCTCCGATGTGGGAGGGAAGTTGACTCAAAACATAGTCCACCGCAAAATTGAAAAGGAGGGGGGAGAGGGGGTCACCCTGACGCACACCCCTTGCCGGCTGCAGGGGCACGCCCACGTCGGCGCCGCCCGCTATCACTGTCGTGCTACCCTCGTAACACCTTTCGACGTACTCAATAAAGCAATCCGGCAGGCCATGAGCCCTCAGCACGGGGCGGAGGGCAGCATGGTCCACCGAATCGAACGCTTTAGAGACGTCGATCGATGCCACAAAAACAGAGCGACAGGAGCGGACTGCGTCGGTGAGAGCAGTGTCCAAGATGAAGGTGTTTTCCAACATCCCATCCCGGGGGATGAATGCCCGCTGACGTTCGTCCACAGCACATGCACGCATCAGGCGTGACGCGAGAACCTTGTGAAAGGTCCGCGCCAACACCGAGCAGACCGTAATGGGGCGAAAGTCAGCGGGGGATGTTGGTGCAGCCGTTTTGGGGAGAAGTGACGTCCGGGCGCGAAGCAGACGCTCGGGGAGGGCGCGGGCCAGGAGGAAGAGGTTCAAGAGTTTCACCAGGACTTCATGCGGCAGGCGCCGCAGGTCCGCTGGAGTCAGGCCGTCCGGCCCGGCCGCCGATCCCCTGGGCGGCAAGGCAGCAGCGACCTCCTCACGTGTGACCGGCCCCCATAGGCACTCAGGAGCGACAGGCTCCGAGTGCGGGAGAAGGCGGTCACGGATGAAGCCAGCGGTGGAGATCGGCTTCTTCGTGAAGAGGTCCGCCCAGAAGTCCAGCAGACCGGGGATGTCGGGTGGCGGCTGCAGCAGGGTGCCGTCCAGCAAGCCGCGCACGCAACGTGCACGCGACCTGCGGAAGGCGTCCTGTGTCCGCGCGAACTCCCAGCGGCGCCGCTTGCGCTTCTGCAGCGGCGGGGCGGCAGGCGGCCGCTTGGATGATTGGCGCGGCCGCTGTGCCCTGGTGATCGACCTCTCCCCCCTGGACCCGACCGACGCAAGGGCATCCGGGAGCATGCCCAGGATGACATCGGGCGGCGTGCCCCGCCCCAGACCAATGACTCGATCCAGAGCAGAGAAACGCTGGGCGGAAGCAGGTAGCCCCGCCAGATGCTCCCAGATGGCGGCGTCAGTCGGCCCCTCCGGCGGCGGCCCGGTGGTGTCGGCCGCGAAGTCCTCGGCTGCGTCGACGGGCGGCGCAGCGGCCTCGCCCGCGTCAGGCAGCGAGCTCGCTGCTCCCCGGCGGGACGCCGGCTCTTCCCCCCGACCGATCTCAAGCGCCTCCATGAATTGGCGGACAAGCTGCTTGTGGGCAGCTTGCCGCCGTCGGCACTTGATTGCCTCAAGCGTTCGGTCGGGGAACATCCTAATAAGCTCTTGATTAACGAAGAAGAACCGGGCGTCCCTCACAAGGAACAGTTCGGCCTCTGCCTTGGCGAGCGACAGGACTTCTTCCTCCGTCCACCTCGCGCGATGCCTCTCCGTCACGATCTCAGCGTTGGCGGCCGCAAGGTGTTGGCGGCGGCGATGGACCCCGAGAAAGTTCTTCGTGGTAAAAGTGCGGTGGCACTCACTGCAAGCAAAGGGAGCTACACAAACTATCGCATTTTCGTTACGGCCGGTTGGCCGGATAGGTGCTGGGGTAGCTGGGGTGGCACCTTCAGCGGAAGGGCCACCATCTCTTGTTTCTTGTAGGCTGCCCCCAACTATAAAGGGATAATGCGAGGGGGGGCTGGTAACCCCCCCAAGCCCCTGGTGCGGTCTTCCACTCTGCGAAAATCAGCGGGCCCACGAGAAGGGGAGAAGACCGCAGGAGAGGAGAGGCTAAGAGGGCTAGGCCCATGTATTGCGCATCACTCTCCCTGTAACTATAACCCAAGGAAGGCACCTCGCAGCAGCAGCACGACTACATCAAGACCGCACTTCGAAAAGCCAAGTCCGGATGCAGCCACACCGCCGCCACTTGGCCGCCTTAAGAGAGTCATAGTTACTCCTGTCAGTGACTCCCCGTTTTACAACAGCCACATCTACAAGCTTACTCTGGCCAGTTTACCAGAGGCGATACGCCCATATCTGTCAACATAAAGACTTTCACAGCACTCCTGATGGGAGCTTCTCGAGTTTTCCGATGTATTTCGCCTCCTGACGAGGCATTTGGCTACCTTAAGAGAGTCATAGTTACTCCTGTCAGTTGCTCCCCGTTTTACCACAGTCACAATTTCAAGCTTCCTCTAGCCAGTTCCCCTGAAGCGATACGCCATTATCTGCCAACCTAAAGACTTTCACAGCACTCCTGACGGGAGCTTCTCGAGTTTGCCGAGGTATTTCTCCGGTTGACGAGGCATTTGGCTATATTAAGAGAGTCATAGTTACTCCTGTCAGTTGCTCCCCGTTATACCACAGTCACATTTTCAAGCTTCTTCTAGCCAGTTCACCTGACGCGATACGCCATTGTCTGTCAACCTAATGTCTTTCACAGTACTCCTGCCGGGAGCTTCTCGAGTTTGCCGATGTATTTCGCCTGTTGAGGAGGCATTTGGATACCTTAAGAGAGTCATAGTTACTCCTGTCAGTTGCTCCCCGTTTTAATACAGTCACATTTTCTAACTTCCTCTAGCCAGGTCTCCTGAAGCGATACGCCATTATCTGTCGACATAAAGACTGTCACAGTACTCCTGCCGGGAGCTTCTCGAGTTTGCCGATGTATTTCGCCTCTTGACGAGGCATTTGGCTACCTTAAGAGAGTCATAGTTACTCCTGTCAGTGACTCCCCGTTTTACAACAGCCACATCTACAAGCTTACTCTGGCCAGTTTACCAGAGGCGATACGCCAATATATGTCAACATAAAGACTTTCACAGCACTCCTGATGGGAGCTTCTCGAGTTTTCCGATGTATTTCTCCGGTTGACGAGCCATTTGGCTACCTTAAGAGAGTCATAGTTACTCCTGTCAGTTGCTCCCCGTTTTTCCACAGTCACTTTTTCAAGCTTCCTCTAGCCAGTTCACCTGACGCGATAGGCCATTGTTTGTCAACCTAATGTCTTTCACAGTACTCCTGCCGGCAGCTTCTCGAGTTTGCCGATGTATTTCGCCTGTTGAGGAGGCATTTGGATACCTTAAGAGAGTCATAGTTACTCCTGTCAGTTGCTCCCCGTTTTACCACAGTCACAGTTTCAAACTTCCTCTAGCCAGGTCACCTGAAGCGATACGCCATTATCTGTCGACATAAAGACTGTCACAGTACTCCTGCCGGGAGCTTCTCGAGTTTGGCGATGTATTTCGCCTCTTGACGAGGCATTTGGCTACCTTAAGAGAGTCATGGTTACTCCTGTCAGTTGCTCCCCGTTTTACCACAGTCACAATTTCAAGCTTCCTCTAGCCAGTTCCCCTGAAGCGATACGCCATTATCTGTCAACCTATAGACTTTCACAGCACTCCTGACGAGAGCTTCTTGAGTTTGCCGATGTATTTCGCCTGTTGACCACGCATTTGGCTACCTTAAGAGAGTCATAGTTACTCCTGTCAGTTGCTCCCCGTTTTACCACAGTCACAATTTCAAGCTTCCTCTAGCCAGTTCCCCTGAAGCGATACGCCATTATCTGCCAACCTAAAGACTTTCACAGCACTCCTGACGGGAGCTTCTCGAGTTTGCCGAGGTATTTCTCCGGTTGACGAGGCATTTGGCTATATTAAGAGAGTCATAGTTACTCCTGTCAGTTGCTCCCCGTTATACCACAGTCACATTTTCAAGCTTCTTCTAGCCAGTACACCTAACGCGATACGCCATTGTCTGTCAACCTAATGTCTTTCACAGTACTCCTGCCGGGAGCTTCTCGAGTTTGCCGATGTATTTCGCCTGTTGAGGAGGCATTTGGATACCTTAAGAGAGTCATAGTTACTCCTGTCAGTTGCTCCCCGTTTTAATACAGTCACATCTTCAAACTTCCTCTAGCCAGGTCTCCTGAAGCGATACGCCATTATCTGTCGACATAAAGACTGTCACAGTACTCCTGCCGGGAGCTTCTCGAGTTTGCCGATGTATTTCGCCTCTTGACGAGGCATTTGGCTACCTTAAGAGAGTCATAGTTACTCCTGTCAGTGACTCCCCGTTTTACAACAGCCACATCTACAAGCTTACTCTGGCCAGTTTACCAGAAGCGATACGCCAATATATGTCAACATAAAGACTTTCACAGCACTCCTGATGGGAGCTTCTCGAGTTTGCCGATGTATTTCGCCTGTTGAGGAGGCATTTGGATACCTTAAGAGAGTCATAGTTACTCCTGTCAGTTGCTCCCCGTTTTACCACAGTCACAGTTTCAAACTTCCTCTAGCCAGGTCACCTGAAGCGATACGCCATTATCTGTCGACATAAAGACTGTCACAGTACTCCTGCCGGGAGCTTCTCGAGTTTGGCGATGTATTTCGCCTCTTGACGAGGCATTTGGCTACCTTAAGAGAGTCATAGTTACTCCTGTCAGTTGCTCCCCGTTATACCACAGTCACATTTTCAAGCTTCCTCTAGCCAGTTCACCTAACGCGATACGCCATTGTCTGTCAACCTAATGTCTTCCACAGTACTCCTGCCGGGAGCTTCTCGAGTTTGCCGATGTATTTCGCCTGTTGAGGAGGCATTTGGATACCTTATGAGAGTCATAGTTACTCCTGTCAGTTGCTCCCCGTTATACCACAGTCACATTTTCAAGCTTCCTCTAGCCAGTTCCCCTGAAGCGATACGCCATTATCTGCCAACCTATAGACTTTCACAGCACTCCTGATGGGAGCTTCTCGAGTTTGCCGAGGTATTTCTCCGGTTGACGAGGCATTTGGCTACCTTAAGAGAGTCATAGTTACTCCTGTCAGTTGCTCCCCGTTATACCACAGTCACATTTTCAAGCTTCCTCTAGCCAGTTCACCTAACGCGATACGCCATTGTCTGTCAACCTAATGTCTTCCACAGTACTCCTGCCGGGAGCTTCTCGAGTTTGCCGATGTATTTCGCCTGTTGAGGAGGCATTTGGATACCTTATGAGAGTCATAGTTACTCCTGTCAGTTGCTCCCCGTTTTAATACAGTCACATTTTCAAACTTCCTCTAGCCAGGTCACCTGAAGCGATACGCCATTATCTGTCGACATAAAGACTGTCACAGTACTCCTGCCGGGAGCTTCTCGAGTTTGCCGATGTATTTCGCCTCTTGACGAGGCATTTGGCTACCTTAAGAGAGTCATAGTTACTCCTGTCAGTGACTCCCCGTTTTACAACAGCCACATCTACAAGCTTACTCTGGCCAGTTTACCAGAGGCGATACGCCCATATCTGTCAACATAAAGACTTTCACAGCACTCCTGATGGGAGCTTCTCGAGTTTTCCGATGTATTTCGCCTCCTGACGAGGCATTTGGCTACCTTAAGAGAGTCATAGTTACTCCTGTCAGTTGCTCCCCGTTTTACCACAGTCACAATTTCAAGCTTCCTCTAGCCAGTTCCCCTGAAGCGATACCCCATTATCTGCCAACCTAAAGACTTTCACAGCACTCCTGACGGGAGCTTCTCGAGTTTGCCGAGGTATTTCTCCGGTTGACGAGGCATTTGGCTATATTAAGAGAGTCATAGTTACTCCTGTCAGTTGCTCCCCGTTATACCTCAGTCACATTTTCAAGCTTCTTCTAGCCAGTTCACCTAACGCGATACGCCATTGTCTGTAAACCTAATGTCTTTCACAGTACTCCTGCCGGGAGCTTCTCGAGTTTGCCGATGTATTTCGCCTGTTGAGGAGGCATTTGGATACCTTAAGAGAGTCATAGTTACTCCTGTCAGTTGCTCCCCGTTTTAATACAGTCACATTTTCAAACTTCCTCTAGCCAGGTCTCCTGAAGCGATACGCCATTATCTGTCGACATAAAGACTGTCACAGTACTCCTGCCGGGAGCTTCTCGAGTTTGCCGATGTATTTCGCCTCTTGACGAGGCATTTGACTACCTTAAGAGAGTCATAGTTACTCCTGTCAGTGACTCCCCGTTTTACAACAGCCACATCTACAAGCTTACTCTGGCCAGTTTACCAGAGGCGATACGCCAATATATGTCAACATAAAGACTTTCACAGCACTCCTGATGGGAGCTTCTCGAGTTTTCCGATGTATTTCTCCGGTTGACGAGCCATTTGGCTACCTTAAGAGAGTCATAGTTACTCCTGTCAGTTGCTCCCCGTTTTTCCACAGTCACATTTTCAAGCTTCCTCTAGCCAGTTCACCTGACGCGATGGGCCATTGTTTGTCAACCTAATGTCTTTCACAGTACTCCTGCCGGCAGCTTCTCGAGTTTGCCGATGTATTTCGCCTGTTGAGGAGGCATTTGGATACCTTAAGAGAGTCATAGTTACTCCTGTCAGTTGCTCCCCGTTTTACCACAGTCACAGTTTCAAACTTCCTCTAGCTAGGTCACCTGAAGCGATACGCCATTATCTGTCGACATAAAGACTGTCACAATACTCCTGCGGGGAGCTTCTCGAGTTTGGCGATGTATTTTGCCTCTTGACGAGGCATTTGGCTACCTTAAGAGAGTCATAGTTACTCCTGTCAGTTGCTCCCCGTTTTACCACAGTCACAATTTCAAGCTTCCTCTAGCCAGTTCCCCTGAAGCGATACGCCATTATCTGCCAACCTAAAGACTTTCACAGGACTCCTGATGGGAGCTTCTCGAGTTTGCCGAGGTATTTCTCCGGTTGATGAGGCATTTGGCTACCTTAAGAGAGTCATAGTTACTCCTGTCAGTTGCTCCCCGTTATACCACAGTCACATTTTCAAGCTTCCTCTAGCCAGTTCACCTAACGCGATACGCCATTGTCTGTCAACCTAATGTCTTCCACAGTACTCCTGCCGGGAGCTTCTCGAGTTTGCCGATGTATTTCGCCTGTTGAGGAGGCATTTGGATACCTTAAGAGAGTCATAGTTACTCCTGTCAGTTGCTCCCCGTTTTACCACAGTCACAGTTTCAAACTTCCTCTAGCCAGGTCACCTGAAGCGATACGCCATTATCTGTCGACATAAAGACTGTCACAATACTCCTGCGGGGAGCTTCTCGAGTTTGGCGATGTATTTCGCCTCTTGACGAGGCATTTGGCTACCTTAAGAGAGTCATAGTTACTCCTGTCAGTTGCTCCCCGTTTTACCACAGTCACAATTTCAAGCTTCCTCTAGCCAGTTCCCCTGAAGCGATACGCCATTATCTGCCAACCTAAAGACTTTCACAGCACTCCTGATGGGAGCTTCTCGAGTTTGCCGAGGTATTTCTCCGGTTGACGAGGCATTTGGCTACCTTAAGAGAGTCATAGTTACTCCTGTCAGTTGCTCCCCGTTATACCACAGTCACATTTTCAAGCTTCCTCTAGCCAGTTCACCTAACGCGATACGCCATTGTCTGTCAACCTAATGTCTTCCACAGTACTCCTGCCGGGAGCTTCTCGAGTTTGCCGATGTACGAGGGTTATTCCAAAAGTAAGGTCCGATCGGTCTCGAAATGGAAACGACTATGAAAATCGGATAAAGCTTTGCACAGATGTGTTGGGTAGTGTCTCTAGTATAACCCCAGTTAGCACCACGTCGCTATTCTCATTTCTGAGCTCGCAGTGAGTGCGTAAAGATGTCTAGAAAATAGTGTCTGCCGCCAAGTACGAGGGCCTGGTGAGAAATTTCGCCTGAAGCTATGCAGCCAACATTACATAACTGTCGTGCTGTTTCGTCTTCACGACAATTCTCAGCCGCATTCTGCAGGGGCAATGAAGATGCTCCTGCATCGTTTTCAAATGGAAATGTTAGATTACCCACAATACAGTCCGCAATTGTCTCCCCCTGAGTTTCATCTCTGGTCACATGAACCGCTGTCTTTGAAGACAACATTTTGACACAGACAACGAGGTGTAGGCCAGCGTGGAGAATTGGCGGAAAGCACTGGCGGCTGCCTTCTATGATGAGGCTATTGAAAAGTTGGTACAACGCTATGACAAAAGTCTAAGTCAGAACGGCGACTACGTAGAGAAGTAGCTGAAAGGTGTAGCTAATTGTTACAAGTAAAACATTTCTGATGTTCACTGTGGTTTCAATTTGGCAATCAATCGGACCTTACTTTTGGAATAACCCTCGTATTTCGCCTGTTGAGGAGGCATTTGGATACCTTAAGAGAGTCATAGTTACTCCTGTCAGTTGCTCCCCGTTTTAATACAGTCACATTTTCAAACTTCCTCTAGCCAGGTCACCTGAAGCGATACGCCATTATCTGTCGACATAAAGACTGTCACAGTACTCCTGCCGGGAGCTTCTCGAGTTTGCCGATGTATTTCGCCTCTTGACGAGGCATTTGGCTACCTTAAGAGAGTCATAGTTACTCCTGTCAGTGACTCCCCGTTTTACAACAGCCACATCTACAAGCTTACTCTGGCCAGTTTACCAGAGGCGATACGCCCATATCTGTCAACATAAAGACTTTCACAGCACTCCTGATGGGAGCTTCTCGAGTTTTCCGATGTATTTCGCCTCCTGACGAGGCATTTGGCTACCTTAAGAGAGTCATAGTTACTCCTGTCAGTTGCTCCCCGTTTTACCACAGTCACAATTTCAAGCTTCCTCTAGCCAGTTCCCCTGAAGCGATACGCCATTATCTGCCAACCTAAAGACTTTCACAGCACTCCTGACGGGAGCTTCTCGAGTTTGCCGAGGTATTTCTCCGGTTGACGAGGCATTTGGCTATATTAAGAGAGTCATAGTTACTCCTGTCAGTTGCTCCCCGTTATACCACAGTCACATTTTCAAGCTTCTTCTAGCCAGTTCACCTGACGCGATACGCCATTGTCTGTCAACCTAATGTCTTTCACAGTACTCCTGCCGGGAGCTTCTCGAGTTTGCCGATGTATTTCGCCTGTTGAGGAGGCATTTGGATACCTTAAGAGAGTCATAGTTACTCCTGTCAGTTGCTCCCCGTTTTAATACAGTCACATTTTCTAACTTCCTCTAGCCAGGTCTCCTGAAGCGATACGCCATTATCTGTCGACATAAAGACTGTCACAGTACTCCTGCCGGGAGCTTCTCGAGTTTGCCGATGTATTTCGCCTCTTGACGAGGCATTTGGCTACCTTAAGAGAGTCATAGTTACTCCTGTCAGTGACTCCCCGTTTTACAACAGCCACATCTACAAGCTTACTCTGGCCAGTTTACCAGAGGCGATACGCCCATATCTGTCAACATAAAGACTTTCACAGCACTCCTGATGGGAGCTTCTCGAGTTTTCCGATGTATTTCGCCTCCTGACGAGGCATTTGGCTACCTTAAGAGAGTCATAGTTACTCCTGTCAGTTGCTCCCCGTTTTACCACAGTCACAATTTCAAGCTTCCTCTAGCCAGTTCCCCTGAAGCGATACCCCATTATCTGCCAACCTAAAGACTTTCACAGCACTCCTGACGGGAGCTTCTCGAGTTTGCCGAGGTATTTCTCCGGTTGACGAGGCATTTGGCTATATTAAGAGAGTCATAGTTACTCCTGTCAGTTGCTCCCCGTTATACCTCAGTCACATTTTCAAGCTTCTTCTAGCCAGTTCACCTAACGCGATACGCCATTGTCTGTAAACCTAATGTCTTTCACAGTACTCCTGCCGGGAGCTTCTCGAGTTTGCCGATGTATTTCGCCTGTTGAGGAGGCATTTGGATACCTTAAGAGAGTCATAGTTACTCCTGTCAGTTGCTCCCCGTTTTAATACAGTCACATTTTCAAACTTCCTCTAGCCAGGTCTCCTGAAGCGATACGCCATTATCTGTCGACATAAAGACTGTCACAGTACTCCTGCCGGGAGCTTCTCGAGTTTGCCGATGTATTTCGCCTCTTGACGAGGCATTTGACTACCTTAAGAGAGTCATAGTTACTCCTGTCAGTGACTCCCCGTTTTACAACAGCCACATCTACAAGCTTACTCTGGCCAGTTTACCAGAGGCGATACGCCAATATATGTCAACATAAAGACTTTCACAGCACTCCTGATGGGAGCTTCTCGAGTTTTCCGATGTATTTCTCCGGTTGACGAGCCATTTGGCTACCTTAAGAGAGTCATAGTTACTCCTGTCAGTTGCTCCCCGTTTTTCCACAGTCACATTTTCAAGCTTCCTCTAGCCAGTTCACCTGACGCGATAGGCCATTGTTTGTCAACCTAATGTCTTTCACAGTACTCCTGCCGGCAGCTTCTCGAGTTTGCCGATGTATTTCGCCTGTTGAGGAGGCATTTGGATACCTTAAGAGAGTCATAGTTACTCCTGTCAGTTGCTCCCCGTTTTACCATAGTCACAGTTTCAAACTTCCTCTAGCCAGGTCACCTGAAGCGATACGCCATTATCTGTCGACATAAAGACTGTCACAGTACTCCTGCCGGGAGCTTCTCGAGTTTGCCGATGTATTTCGCCTCTTGACGAGGCATTTGGCTACCTTAAGAGAGTCATAGTTACTCCTGTCAGTTACTCCCCGTTTTACAACAGTCACATCTACAAGCTTACTCTGGCCAGTTCACCTGAAGCGATACGCCATTATCTGTCAACCTATAGACTTTCACAGCACTCCTGACGGGAGCTTCTCGAGTTTGCCGATGTATTTCGCCTGTTGACCACGCATTTGGCTGCCTTAAGAGAGTCATAGTTACTCCTGTCAGTTGCTCCCCGTTTTACCACAGTCACAATTTCAAGCTTCCTCTAGCCAGTTCCCCTGAAGCGATACGCCATTATCTGTCAACCTATAGACTTTCACAGCACTCCTGACGAGAGCTTCTTGAGTTTGCCGATGTATTTCGCCTGTTGACCACGCATTTGGCTACCTTAAGAGAGTCATAGTTACTCCTGTCAGTTGCTCCCCGTTTTACCACAGTCACAATTTCAAGCTTCCTCTAGCCAGTTCCCCTGAAGCGATACGCCATTATCTGCCAACCTAAAGACTTTCACAGCACTCCTGATGGGAGCTTCTCGAGTTTGCCGAGGTATTTCTCCGGTTGACGAGGCATTTGGCTACCTTAAGAGAGTCATAGTTACTCCTGTCAGTTGCTCCCCGTTATACCACAGTCACATTTTCAAGCTTCCTCTAGCCAGTTCACCTAACGCGATACGCCATTGTCTGTCAACCTAATGTCTTCCACAGTACTCCTGCCGGGAGCTTCTCGAGTTTGCCGATGTATTTCGCCTGTTGAGGAGGCATTTGGATACCTTAAGAGAGTCATAGTTACTCCTGTCAGTTGCTCCCCGTTTTAATACAGTCACATTTTCAAACTTCCTCTAGCCAGGTCACCTGAAGCGATACGCCATTATCTGTCGACATAAAGACTGTCACAGTACTCCTGCCGGGAGCTTCTCGAGTTTGCCGATGTATTTCGCCTCTTGACGAGGCATTTGGCTACCTTAAGAGAGTCATAGTTACTCCTGTCAGTGACTCCCCGTTTTACAACAGCCACATCTACAAGCTTACTCTGGCCAGTTTACCAGAGGCGATACGCCCATATCTGTCAACATAAAGACTTTCACAGCACTCCTGATGGGAGCTTCTCGAGTTTTCCGATGTATTTCGCCTCCTGACGAGGCATTTGGCTACCTTAAGAGAGTCATAGTTACTCCTGTCAGTTGCTCCCCGTTTTACCACAGTCACATTTTCAAACTTCCTCTAGCCAGGTCACCTGAAGCGATACGCCATTATCTGTCGATATAAAGACTGTCACAGTACTCCTGACGGGAGCTTCTCGAGTTTGCCGATGTATTTCGCCTCTTGACGAGGCATTTGGCTACCTTAAAAGAGTCATAGTTACTCCTGTCAGTTACTCCCCGTTTTACAACAGCCACATCTACAAGCTTACTCTGGCCAGTTTACCAGAGGCGATACGCCAATATCTGTCAACATAAAGACTTTCACAGCACTCCTGATGGGAGCTTCTCGAGTTTGTCGATGTATTTCTCCGGTTGACGAGGCATTTGGCTACCTTAAGAGAGTCATAGTTACTCCTGTCAGTTGCTCCCCGTTTTTCCACAGTCACATTTTCAAGCTTCCTCTAGCCAGTTCACCTGACGCGATAGGCCATTGTTTGTCAACCTAATGTCTTTCACAGTACTACTGCCGGCAGCTTCTCGAGTTTGCCGATGTATTTCGCCTGTTGAGGAGGCATTTGGATACCTTAAGAGAGTCATAGTTACTCCTGTCAGTTGCTCCCCGTTTTACCATAGTCACAGTTTCAAACTTCCTCTAGCCAGGTCACCTGAAGCGATACGCCATTATCTGTCGACATAAAGACTGTCACAGTACTCCTGCCGGGAGCTTCTCGAGTTTGCCGATGTATTTCGCCTCTTGACGAGGCATTTGGCTACCTTAAGAGAGTCATAGTTACTCCTGTCAGTTACTCCCCGTTTTACAACAGTCACATCTACAAGCTTACTCTGGCCAGTTCACCTGAAGCGATACGCCATTATCTGTCAACCTATAGACTTTCACAGCACTCCTGACGGGAGCTTCTCGAGTTTGCCGATGTATTTCGCCTGTTGACCACGCATTTGGCTGCCTTAAGAGAGTCATAGTTACTCCTGTCAGTTGCTCCCCGTTTTACCACAGTCACAATTTCAAGCTTCCTCTAGCCAGTTCCCCTGAAGCGATACGCCATTATCTGCCAACCTAAAGACTTTCACAGCACTCCTGACGGGAGCTTCTCGAGTTTGCCGAGGTATTTCTCCGGTTGACGAGGCATTTGGCTATATTAAGAGAGTCATAGTTACTCCTGTCAGTTGCTCCCCGTTATACCACAGTCACATTTTCAAGCTTCTTCTAGCCAGTTCACCTAACGCGATACGCCATTGTCTGTCAACCTAATGTCTTTCACAGTACTCCTGCCGGGAGCTTCTCGAGTTTGCCGATGTATTTCGCCTGTTGAGGAGGCATTTGGATACCTAAGAGAGTCATAGTTACTCCTGTCAGTTGCTCCCCGTTTTAATACAGTCACATTTTCAAACTTCCTCTAGCCAGGTCTCCTGAAGCGATACGCCATTATCTGTCGACATAAAGACTGTCACAGTACTCCTGCCGGGAGCTTCTCGAGTTTGCCGATGTATTTCGCCTCTTGACGAGGCATTTGGCTACCTTAAGAGAGTCATAGTTACTCCTGTCAGTGACTCCCCGTTTTACAACAGCCACATCTACAAGCTTACTCTGGCCAGTTTACCAGAGGCGATACGCCAATATATGTCAACATAAAGACTTTCACAGCACTCCTGATGGGAGCTTCTCGAGTTTTCCGATGTATTTCTCCGGTTGACGAGCCATTTGGCTACCTTAAGAGAGTCATAGTTACTCCTGTCAGTTGCTCCCCGTTTTACCACAGTCACAATTTCAAGCTTCCTCTAGCCAATTCCCCTGAAGCGATACGCCATTATCTGCCAACCTAAAGACTTTCACAGCACTCCTGACGGGAGCTTCTCGAGTTTGCCGATGTATTTCGCCTCTTGACGAGGCATTTGGCTACCTTAAAAGAGTCATAGTTACTCCTGTCAGTTACTCCCCGTTTTACAACAGCCACATCTACAAGCTTACTCTGGCCAGTTTACCAGAGGCGATACGCCAATATCTGTCAACATAAAGACTTTCACAGCACTCCTGATGGGAGCTTCTCGAGTTTGTCGATGTATTTCTCCGGTTGACGAGGCATTTGGCTACCTTAAGAGAGTCATAGTTACTCCTGTCAGTTGCTCCCCGTTTTACCACAGTCACAATTTCAAGCTTCCTCTAGCCAGTTCCCCTGAAGCGATACGCCATTATCTGCCAACCTAAAGACTTTCACAGCACTCCTGACGGGAGCTTCTCGAGTTTGCCGATGTATTTCGCCTCTTGACGAGGCATTTGGCTACCTTAAAAGAGTCATAGTTACTCCTGTCAGTTACTCCCCGTTTTACAACAGCCACATCTACAAGCTTACTCTGGCCAGTTTACCAGAGGCGATACGCCAATATCTGTCAACATAAAGACTTTCACAGCACTCCTGATGGGAGCTTCTCGAGTTTGTCGATGTATTTCTCCGGTTGACGAGGCATTTGGCTACCTTAAGAGAGTCATAGTTACTCCTGTCAGTTGCTCCCCGTTTTTCCACAGTCACATTTTCAAGCTTCCTCTAGCCAGTTCACCTGACGCGATAGGCCGTTGTTTGTCAACCTAATGTCTTTCACAGTACTACTGCCGGCAGCTTCTCGAGTTTGCCGATGTATTTCGCCTGTTGAGGAGGCATTTGGATACCTTAAGAGAGTCATAGTTACTCCTGTCAGTTGCTCCCCGTTTTACCATAGTCACAGTTTCAAACTTCCTCTAGCCAGGTCACCTGAAGCGATACGCCATTATCTGTCGACATAAAGACTGTCACAGTACTCCTGCCGGGAGCTTCTCGAGTTTGCCGATGTATTTCGCCTCTTGACGAGGCATTTGGCTACCTTAAGAGAGTCATAGTTACTCCTGTCAGTTACTCCCCGTTTTACAACAGTCACATCTACAAGCTTACTCTGGCCAGTTCACCTGAAGCGATACGCCATTATCTGTCAACCTATAGACTTTCACAGCACTCCTGACGGGAGCTTCTCGAGTTTGCCGATGTATTTCGCCTGTTGACCACGCATTTGGCTGCCTTAAGAGAGTCATAGTTACTCCTGTCAGTTGCTCCCCGTTTTACCACAGTCACAATTTCAAGCTTCCTCTAGCCAGTTCCCCTGAAGCGATACGCCATTATCTGTCAACCTATAGACTTTCACAGCACTCCTGACGAGAGCTTCTTGAGTTTGCCGATGTATTTCGCCTGTTGACCACGCATTTGGCTACCTTAAGAGAGTCATAGTTACTCCTGTCAGTTGCTCCCCGTTTTACCACAGTCACAATTTCAAGCTTCCTCTAGCCAGTTCCCCTGAAGCGATACGCCATTATCTGCCAACCTAAAGACTTTCACAGCACTCCTGATGGGAGCTTCTCGAGTTTGCCGAGGTATTTCTCCGGTTGACGAGGCATTTGGCTACCTTAAGAGAGTCATAGTTACTCCTGTCAGTTGCTCCCCGTTATACCACAGTCACATTTTCAAGCTTCCTCTAGCCAGTTCACCTAACGCGATACGCCATTGTCTGTCAACCTAATGTCTTCCACAGTACTCCTGCCGGGAGCTTCTCGAGTTTGCCGATGTATTTCGCCTGTTGAGGAGGCATTTGGATACCTTAAGAGAGTCATAGTTACTCCTGTCAGTTGCTCCCCGTTTTAATACAGTCACATTTTCAAACTTCCTCTAGCCAGGTCACCTGAAGCGATACGCCATTATCTGTCGACATAAAGACTGTCACAGTACTCCTGCCGGGAGCTTCTCGAGTTTGCCGATGTATTTCGCCTCTTGACGAGGCATTTGGCTACCTTAAGAGAGTCATAGTTACTCCTGTCAGTGACTCCCCGTTTTACAACAGCCACATCTACAAGCTTACTCTGGCCAGTTTACCAGAGGCGATACGCCCATATCTGTCAACATAAAGACTTTCACAGCACTCCTGATGGGAGCTTCTCGAGTTTTCCGATGTATTTCGTCTCCTGACGAGGCATTTGGCTACCTTAAGAGAGTCATAGTTACTCCTGTCAGTTGCTCCCCGTTTTACCACAGTCACATTTTCAAACTTCCTCTAGCCAGGTCACCTGAAGCGATACGCCATTATCTGTCGATATAAAGACTGTCACAGTACTCCTGACGGGAGCTTCTCGAGTTTGCCGATGTATTTCGCCTCTTGACGAGGCATTTGGCTACCTTAAAAGAGTCATAGTTACTCCTGTCAGTTACTCCCCGTTTTACAACAGCCACATCTACAAGCTTACTCTGGCCAGTTTACCAGAGGCGATACGCCAATATCTGTCAACATAAAGACTTTCACAGCACTCCTGATGGGAGCTTCTCGAGTTTGTCGATGTATTTCTCCGGTTGACGAGGCATTTGGCTACCTTAAGAGAGTCATAGTTACTCCTGTCAGTTGCTCCCCGTTTTTCCACAGTCACATTTTCAAGCTTCCTCTAGCCAGTTCACCTGACGCGATAGGCCATTGTTTGTCAACCTAATGTCTTTCACAGTACTACTGCCGGCAGCTTCTCGAGTTTGCCGATGTATTTCGCCTGTTGAGGAGGCATTTGGATACCTTAAGAGAGTCATAGTTACTCCTGTCAGTTGCTCCCCGTTTTACCATAGTCACAGTTTCAAACTTCCTCTAGCCAGGTCACCTGAAGCGATACGCCATTATCTGTCGACATAAAGACTGTCACAGTACTCCTGCCGGGAGCTTCTCGAGTTTGCCGATGTATTTCGCCTCTTGACGAGGCATTTGGCTACCTTAAGAGAGTCATAGTTACTCCTGTCAGTTACTCCCCGTTTTACAACAGTCACATCTACAAGCTTACTCTGGCCAGTTCACCTGAAGCGATACGCCATTATCTGTCAACCTATAGACTTTCACAGCACTCCTGACGGGAGCTTCTCGAGTTTGCCGATGTATTTCGCCTGTTGACCACGTATTTGGCTGCCTTAAGAGAGTCATAGTTACTCCTGTCAGTTGCTCCCCGTTTTACCACAGTCACAATTTCAAGCTTCCTCTAGCCAGATCCCCTGAAGCGATACGCCATTATCTGTCAACCTATAGACTTTCACAGCACTCCTGACGAGAGCTTCTTGAGTTTGCCGATGTATTTCGCCTGTTGACCACGCATTTGGCTACCTTAAGAGAGTCATAGTTACTCCTGTCAGTTGCTCCCCGTTTTACCACAGTCACAATTTCAAGCTTCCTCTAGCCAGTTCCCCTGAAGCGATACGCCATTATCTGCCAACCTAAAGACTTTCACAGCACTCCTGACGGGAGCTTCTCGAGTTTGCCGAGGTATTTCTCCGGTTGACGAGGCATTTGGCTATATTAAGAGAGTCATAGTTACTCCTGTCAGTTGCTCCCCGTTATACCACAGTCACATTTTCAAGCTTCTTCTAGCCAGTTCACCTAACGCGATACGCCATTGTCTGTCAACTTAATGTCTTTCACAGTACTCCTGCCGGGAGCTTCTCGAGTTTGCCGATGTATTTCGCCTGTTGAGGAGGCATTTGGATACCTTAAGAGAGTCATAGTTACTCCTGTCAGTTGCTCCCCGTTTTAATACAGTCACATTTTCAAACTTCCTCTAGCCAGGTCTCCTGAAGCGATACGCCATTATCTGTCGACATAAAGACTGTCACAGTACTCCTGCCGGGAGCTTCTCGAGTTTGCCGATGTATTTCGCCTCTTGACGAGGCATTTGGCTACCTTAAGAGAGTCATAGTTACTCCTGTCAGTGACTCCCCGTTTTACAACAGCCACATCTACAAGCTTACTCTGGCCAGTTTACCAGAGGCGATACGCCAATATATGTCAACATAAAGACTTTCACAGCACTCCTGATGGGAGCTTCTCGAGTTTTCCGATGTATTTCTCCGGTTGACGAGCCATTTGGCTACCTTAAGAGAGTCATAGTTACTCCTGTCAGCTGCTCCCCGTTTTTCCACAGTCACATTTTCAAGCTTCCTCTAGCCAGTTCACCTGACGCGATAGGCCATTGTCTGTCAACCTAATGTCTTTCACAGTACTCCTGCCGGGAACTTCTCGAGTTTGCCGATGTATTTCGCCTCCTGACGAGGCATTTGGCTACCTTAAGAGAGTCATAGTTACTCCTGTCAGCTGCTCCCCGTTTTTCCACAGTCACATTTTCAAGCTTCCTCTAGCCAGATCACCTGAAGCGATACGCCATTATCTGTCAACCTATAGACTTTCACAGCACTCCTGATGGGAGCTTCTCGAGTTTGCCGAGGTATTTCTCCGGTTGACGAGGCATTTGGCTACCTTAAGAGAGTCATAGTTACTCCTGTCAGTTGCTCCCCGTTATACCACAGTCACATTTTCAAGCTTCCTCTAGCCAGTTCACCTGACGCGATACGCCATTGTCTGTCAATCTAATGTCTTTCACAGTACTCCTGCCGGGAGCTTCTCGAGTTTGCCGATGTATTTCGCCTGTTGAGGAGGCATTTGGATACCTTAAGAGAGTCATAGTTACTCCTGTCAGTTGCTCCCCGTTTTACCACAGTCACATTTTCAAACTTCCTCTAGCCAGGTCACCTGAAGCGATACGCCATTATCTGTCGATATAAAGACTGTCACAGTACTCCTGACGGGAGCTTCTCGAGTTTGCCGATGTATTTCGCCTCTTGACGAGGCATTTGGCTACCTTAAAAGAGTCATAGTTACTCCTGTCAGTTACTCCCCGTTTTACAACAGCCACATCTACAAGCTTACTCTGGCCAGTTTACCAGAGGCGATACGCCAATATCTGTCAACATAAAGACTTTCACAGCACTCCTGATGGGAGCTTCTCGAGTTTGTCGATGTATTTCTCCGGTTGACGAGGCATTTGGCTACCTTAAGAGAGTCATAGTTACTCCTGTCAGTTGCTCCCCGTTTTACCACAGTCACATTTTCAAACTTCCTCTAGCCAGGTCACCTGAAGCGATACGCCATTATCTGTCGATATAAAGACTGTCACAGTACTCCTGACGGGAGCTTCTCGAGTTTGCCGATGTATTTCGCCTCTTGACGAGGCATTTGGCTACCTTAAAAGAGTCATAGTTACTCCTGTCAGTTACTCCCCGTTTTACAACAGCCACATCTACAAGCTTACTCTGGCCAGTTTACCAGAGGCGATACGCCAATATCTGTCAACATAAAGACTTTCACAGCACTCCTGATGGGAGCTTCTCGAGTTTGTCGATGTATTTCTCCGGTTGACGAGGCATTTGGCTACCTTAAGAGAGTCATAGTTACTCCTGTCAGTTGCTCCCCGTTTTTCCACAGTCACATTTTCAAGCTTCCTCTAGCCAGTTCACCTGACGCGATAGGCCATTGTTTGTCAACCTAATGTCTTTCACAGTACTACTGCCGGCAGCTTCTCGAGTTTGCCGATGTATTTCGCCTGTTGAGGAGGCATTTGGATACCTTAAGAGAGTCATAGTTACTCCTGTCAGTTGCTCCCCGTTTTACCATAGTCACAGTTTCAAACTTCCTCTAGCCAGGTCACCTGAAGCGATACGCCATTATCTGTCGACATAAAGACTGTCACAGTACTCCTGCCGGGAGCTTCTCGAGTTTGCCGATGTATTTCGCCTCTTGACGAGGCATTTGGCTACCTTAAGAGAGTCATAGTTACTCCTGTCAGTTACTCCCCGTTTTACAACAGTCACATCTACAAGCTTACTCTGGCCAGTTCACCTGAAGCGATACGCCATTATCTGTCAACCTATAGACTTTCACAGCACTCCTGACGGGAGCTTCTCGAGTTTGCCGATGTATTTCGCCTGTTGACCACGTATTTGGCTGCCTTAAGAGAGTCATAGTTACTCCTGTCAGTTGCTCCCCGTTTTACCACAGTCACAATTTCAAGCTTCCTCTAGCCAGATCCCCTGAAGCGATACGCCATTATCTGTCAACCTATAGACTTTCACAGCACTCCTGACGAGAGCTTCTTGAGTTTGCCGATGTATTTCGCCTGTTGACCACGCATTTGGCTACCTTAAGAGAGTCATAGTTACTCCTGTCAGTTGCTCCCCGTTTTACCACAGTCACAATTTCAAGCTTCCTCTAGCCAGTTCCCCTGAAGCGATACGCCATTATCTGCCAACCTAAAGACTTTCACAGCACTCCTGACGGGAGCTTCTCGAGTTTGCCGAGGTATTTCTCCGGTTGACGAGGCATTTGGCTATATTAAGAGAGTCATAGTTACTCCTGTCAGTTGCTCCCCGTTATACCACAGTCACATTTTCAAGCTTCTTCTAGCCAGTTCACCTAACGCGATACGCCATTGTCTGTCAACTTAATGTCTTTCACAGTACTCCTGCCGGGAGCTTCTCGAGTTTGCCGATGTATTTCGCCTGTTGAGGAGGCATTTGGATACCTTAAGAGAGTCATAGTTACTCCTGTCAGTTGCTCCCCGTTTTAATACAGTCACATTTTCAAACTTCCTCTAGCCAGGTCTCCTGAAGCGATACGCCATTATCTGTCGACATAAAGACTGTCACAGTACTCCTGCCGGGAGCTTCTCGAGTTTGCCGATGTATTTCGCCTCTTGACGAGGCATTTGGCTACCTTAAGAGAGTCATAGTTACTCCTGTCAGTGACTCCCCGTTTTACAACAGCCACATCTACAAGCTTACTCTGGCCAGTTTACCAGAGGCGATACGCCAATATATGTCAACATAAAGACTTTCACAGCACTCCTGATGGGAGCTTCTCGAGTTTTCCGATGTATTTCTCCGGTTGACGAGCCATTTGGCTACCTTAAGAGAGTCATAGTTACTCCTGTCAGCTGCTCCCCGTTTTTCCACAGTCACATTTTCAAGCTTCCTCTAGCCAGTTCACCTGACGCGATAGGCCATTGTCTGTCAACCTAATGTCTTTCACAGTACTCCTGCCGGGAACTTCTCGAGTTTGCCGATGTATTTCGCCTCCTGACGAGGCATTTGGCTACCTTAAGAGAGTCATAGTTACTCCTGTCAGCTGCTCCCCGTTTTTCCACAGTCACATTTTCAAGCTTCCTCTAGCCAGATCACCTGAAGCGATACGCCATTATCTGTCAACCTATAGACTTTCACAGCACTCCTGATGGGAGCTTCTCGAGTTTGCCGAGGTATTTCTCCGGTTGACGAGGCATTTGGCTACCTTAAGAGAGTCATAGTTACTCCTGTCAGTTGCTCCCCGTTATACCACAGTCACATTTTCAAGCTTCCTCTAGCCAGTTCACCTGACGCGATACGCCATTGTCTGTCAATCTAATGTCTTTCACAGTACTCCTGCCGGGAGCTTCTCGAGTTTG